>NW_011913249.1:0-2432 GCF_000151845.1 Pteropus vampyrus | reverse complement strand
TGGTATGCATCACCTCTGCCCACATTCCACTAGACAAACTCAGTCCTATGGTCCATCTAACTGTAGGGGAGCTCTGATAGTAGCTTAGTGATATACTAAAGAAGGAGAAGAAAGATTGGTGAACAATCAGTCAGTCACTTTCATACTCCCCAACTGTATTATTAGCTCTTAAGAAAAATAAATAGTACATTAAGTCCTCACTTAATGCCATTGATGCAAAGCGATGTATAATAAAACCAATTTTACCATAGGCTAGTTGATATAAACAAGAGTTAAGTTTCTACAAATGTTAAAAGAGTTAACATTTCATCAATGTTATAGAGAAATGATTTTGAATGACATGACATTATTTGAAGGCCTGATGTATGTTATAGTTATTTGTATGCCCCGTAACACTTAAGAATGTAATGGACTCAACTTTTGTTGAATAACTGTATGAACTTTCTAGCTTACTCCTTACCTTCAGGATTGTTTAAATACCTTTATGGGCTTCAGGCACTCTTACTTCAGAAGTCCAAACCTATATCATATCAAAATATCCGAATATACTCACATGCCATATTAAATATAATTTTACCAATAAGATTTGGAAAACATTACAAATTCTGATTTTGAAATTATTTGGCTACTGTCAAATGGCAAAATTGATTAAAAAAAATTTATTACATTGAAGGTAAACATCAAAGCTTGATAGGCAAAATAAAATGTATTATTAGTAAATTCAAAGAAAAGTGTACAGGTTGGAAATACCTGTTAACAACATGCAAAATAAGAAGAAGGAAATTGAAAACTGTAGTGTTCTTGCTATCACAAGAAGAGTGAACCAAGTGCCCTGTTGGATTTTGACCAAATGAAAGACAGGAATAAGAACTAAGAATAAGCCAGTTAATCACCCCTTCTGGCTACCTTGATAACTAAACCCTATATCACGATAATGTTACTATAATGAGAAATGCTCTCATAAAAATAACAAAATTAATAATTCAAAATGAAACTCCACATAAACCACCTCCATCCCCCCTCCCCACCAATCTGGAGGGAAGATCTCGACTTTTGGAAGGGGTTTATGCAGCAAAGGATAAGGGTGAGAATTTGGGATATTATATAGGCCTGCAGGTTTAGAAGCTTGGCTGCTAATGACGTTGTATTATCAATGTTCATCCATCCACGTTACCCTACTTGTCTTGACTGATACCCTCATTATCAGGAAGGAAACCCTTTAGGAGGTGGTAGAAGACAGTAAGAGTTTTAAGTAATTTATTTGCATGAGTTTTGATTTCTTCACAATAATTGTATATGCTAGAGAATTCTTTTTCTTTTTTTGCTTAAAAAATTTTTTATTTGAAACATTTTCAAATACACGTGAATTATAGAAAATAGTGTAATAACCTCCAAATACTCATTCCCTACATTCAATAATTATCCAGGATTTTTAAGCAATTCCTTTTAACAGTTTCACTTTGGATTATTTTGGTTAACTAATAAAGCAAAATGATATGTGTATACTGTTATTTGTTATTTTATCATTTTTATCATTTTATTATTTTAGCCATTACCTATTTACTCTTGCAATTAAAGTGACAATTTATCTCACTTGTATGACCCTAACCTCTACTGCTGATACACAAGATATTTACAAAGACTCAGTGTATACTCCCGTGAAAGTACTTACTAATTGTAAAGAAAGTGTAATTTTTTGATAGAATAAGACCAGTGAACTGCATATATATATTAGCCCATTGCTGCACTTCTTCTTCTTCTGGGAAATGAGTTCCTTGGTCAGAAGCATCGTGAGGGACAACACGATGATAACTAGAAAAGAATTCTGTGAGCTAAGAGATGGTGGTGCTGGAAAGGTATAAGGAAGACAAATCTATTTCCAGGATAAGTATCAAATCACTGAGCCCTCCATGATTAAGGGGTACAATGTAATCAGCCTGCCAACAGGTGGCTGGCCAATCTTCTCAGGGAACAATGTCATATCTGGGGCCCCATGATAAGCACTGCTGTTATAAGGATGGAAATCCTTAAATGAGAAAGTCTAACCTAAACATTGCTTTCAATTATAAAGACAATGTTTGTGAGTAAAGTCAACATGTTATAATTTTTTTAAATATTTAATTAAATACTTATAGACTCAGACTTTCCTCTTTTTCATACTTTGAAACTGATGCATATTACATTTTTATGTCTCCAGTGTTTGTGTAAGCCCTCGAAAAGCTCAGAGGCCCTGGGCTCTGTGCCTGTATTGTGTAATAGAACAAATGGTCATGCTTGGTACTAGGTTTGCACTGAAGTGCCAAGTGCAATTGGGTTTGCACTGAAGCGTAGCATGCAAAGAGAGGAACATTTCTTCTCCTGTGTCAGTTCATGGATGGAAACCAAGGGCATTCTTTCAGAGGCTGTTCTTTGACAGATAAGTTAAATTATAC
>NW_011913248.1:0-2132 GCF_000151845.1 Pteropus vampyrus | reverse complement strand
AACAACATCTGCTGTCTGCAGAGAGGCGCATCCTTGGCCACAGCTGCCAACGGGGAACGCGGCCTATCCTTTTACCTTCTAAATCCCACTCCTCGTTTATAGCAGGGCCTTCTCATGGACAGAATATGAACCGGAATTCCTATTAGCCTTGAGCCCCACCTGGAGAGGGAGAATCTGAAAGAGCAGGCTTGATTTGCACTGCTAACCAGCAGTATCAGGCACAGGGTAGAAGAATCCGGCCAGCCCAGCATCCTTCTGAAGTGTCTAGAACGGCCCTCCCCTGTAGTATGAAACGCGATGATGAAAACCGTCTGTATTTGTCCTATCCAACACGGCAGACACTAGTGCTGTGAGCCTTCTGACCCGAAGCGTCCCCGATCCCGCCATCTGGGTATGTGTTGCATTTATCGTGTGTGGAAAGTACTTGTTAGGATGACTGTGTGATGGAGAGGGGCGGAGGCTTTCACTGAGCTTGCAGAATCGGCTCCTGACTCCTTTTCGTGCCGACTTGCTCGTAAACATTCGTCGTGTATTTGGCTGAATTCACTCGGAGACTTTGCTTTCGACTGAACATACAACCGTAGCAAGGGAGTGGGGAGGCCAGCGATGTTGACCTGCAGAACCTGATCGTTGCCACAGCCAGTTAGGCCGATCGGCTTGCAGCATCTGCTTCCCTCCCGGAAATGTTTCTCAGACCTTCAGATCTGCATCTTTGCCATTAGCAAACACGGGCAGATGACGGACACACACTACCTAAATATTGATATAAGCATTCATAGAAATTAGTTGCCTTCCACTAACACTTTTTTTTTAAATGTGAGCCTATTTTAAAAAGGTACTTTTTAAATTCATAACACCAATTTATGAACACCAATTTCCTAGGTGTTCATAAATTTCCTATATAAAACACCAATTTCGTATATAAAAAATTGTTCCCAACTTGTCCGGTTGATTCTGCTTTTCACAGTGTCACAAAGACGGCCTAGTATTCTGCAGAAGAGCTCTGACTGCCAAGCGTCCCTCCACTTGGACCTCAGGCCCACTCCCTGCCTGCGTGGTCCTTTGCGTGCTCCTCTCTGCTTAGTGTCCCCAAATGCCAGTATCCTATAGGACCGAAGCAGGTGCTTTTGTGAATACGTGACACATATTTTTCTGCCGTCCTGGAAAAAAAAATTAGCATTTTTCTCATTTGTTTGCCTCTCAGATAAAGAGAAAATTATGGTTTAAATGTTCCTGTTGTTCATTTTTCTTACACTTGAACATTTTCTGGTCTAACTGCCTTTCTGCATTTAAAAAAGTTCCTCCCAAGATCTCCAGAAGGGGTGTTACTTAATAATTTAAGAAGCACTAGGTATCGTGGAAACGATACCACGTTGTTTATTAAACATTCATGGCATTCAGTTTACACAAACTTCGGGGTCCTCATTAATTAACTCTGTTTACCTGACGGGAGATCACACTGGCTCGGAGTTGTCAAGATGTTATGAATTCTGTCGTAAGGGGGGAAGCCTGAGGAACCAGCCACTGGGGCCTTTGCTGAGTCCGCAAAGCCTCCTGTGACTGCTTTCGGGATTGTTCTCCAGCCTCGTTGTGGTTCATACTCATTCATGTAGCTGCGCACGGGGCCTCCTGGGATTAGCGATCGGCAATGTCCATGACTCTGCGTCGGCGTTCTCTCCGGTCACAGCCCCTCTGCATTAGGTGGTCATTTTACTGTTGACCGAGAGACAGATTGGAGGATGGGGCACCAGGCTGGGGGAGGTGCCAGTTCGTGGGGATGACTCCACACGGCTCGGCATAGAGGTGCGGGCGGAGGTGGGAGCAGCTCCTCCTTAGAGGCCTGTGAGGAATCGGACTGTCTGTGTGGGTTACAACGACTGTGTCACCATGCGTCACTGGGTGGAGCGGGAAGAGACCAGAGAGGGACAGAAAGGGACTCGGTCCGGAAATACTGACGGTCTCCTCTGGACACACCTGTCATTCCGCCTTCACATGACTGTCTTAACGGACTTCCTCATTTAAGGGGCTCCCTCATTTAGCGCCCCATAAGCCACAGTCCCTCAGACAGGGGTGGCGTTCTCGGCAGTCAGACTGCTGTGTTGGTCCTACTGGCCCAGCACCGTGGTGGGACT
>NW_011913247.1:0-2475 GCF_000151845.1 Pteropus vampyrus | reverse complement strand
TGCAAACTCTCTGTACCAGAGTTGTCCTCGCTTCTCTGTTCAGATGTCACGTGTGAGGTGGGAGTGCTTTCTTCAAGTGAACACTGTCCTTAGGCTTTCAATTTAATGTTTGGCAGAATTCCTCCAAGTATTGTTCCTCTGTATTTAAAGGTCAGGTGTCCGGAGTTTGGGAATAATCTTGATTATCTCATATTTCTAGACTGGGATCAGTCGAGACATCACAGTAATGCTTCAGAATTCCACAGCTTCCCAGACAGAAATTTGCCCACTGTTTTCTACCCTTATTCATTTCCTGACACTCGGTCTCATGATTTCACAGGTATAGCATATATGTCAATGGAAATTATTGTTCTGATGTAGAAATTTTGCTTGGAAAGGAAAATGCATCCAAAGTACTGAGAACTTTTGAGCTTCAACAGCCCAAGAGACTGCCCAGATCTGTGAAGTTTTGAACCATGTTTGTTGGAATAAATTTGGGATAGAAAAATACATGGGATTGAGGTTTCAGGACAGTAGTGGTAAATGTTTTAATTCCCAACCATATGAAAAATTTCTTGCCATTTTATAAATGTCTTTCAATTTGAGCAAGACATCTTGGTTTACAAAAGCTCTACATATTGGGGTTCTCCAGAGAAAGAAAACCAGTAGGGTATCTATCCATCTGTCCATCCATCCATCCATCCATCCATTCATCCATTGATCTATTTATAGAAAAATAATTTATTTTAAGGAATTGGCTCTTGCAGTTATGGCGGCCCATGGTCCAAGCTGACGCCTAAAATTAACCACCACTCTTATTTCTGTGGCATTTGTTCATTCTTAGCTCTGGTAAGGTGGCAATGTCATACATATGACCTTTTTTGGTGTCTGTGGCAGAGATACACTCAGTTTGATACAGGAGTGTAGTAGGGGCCAAAGCAGAAATCCAAAACAGAGGCTAGTAAGATGGGATGTTTTCTTAGTCTTCTAAATTTCGGTTGGCCTCCTTTGCCTCTTGCCCTGACCATGCTAGTACCTTTTTTAAATAAATAAAAGATGGATAAGATATGTTATTCCAGTGCAGGAAGAGGTGTCTGGGTTTCTTTGACCTGGTCTGCACTAAGCCACAGATCACTTGTTTGAAACCTGTTCCCAGTATCCAGAGGAAGACTTTGATTTAAACATCATGTGGCAGCCACTTTCTTTACCTTTTCATTAACTATCCCTGTGAACCCACTCTGACTGAGTAAACCTACTGTGTGGGATGCAAGGAAAGTTGATTCATTTCTAGAGGACTTGGATGCCTACCTCCAGTAGTATTGGTCCGTGGATGCTCATTCACCTTCATTTCCCAGTTGCTGTGATGAGAAATCCAAGGCATGTTCATACATGGGGCTCACAAAACATATTTGAGCTAATTTTATTAGAAGGCATTTAGTCTTTTTCAAACCAAAAGTCATTTAAAACCCAGTAATAAATTTGATACATTTTGTCATTCGGCCACCCATGCTTAAAAATATCGCATTAGCAAAATAACGCAAGATTTCCTGGTAAACTTGTCAAGTGTTTGAACAACTTGATGTCACACACCGGAAACTTTAATACAGCAATCTCAGCACCTATCGTAAATTTAATGTATTTCCTGAGTCTTTTACTATTCTTCTTTTTTTTTTTTTTTTACTGTGTTACTGTTCTCATAGGATATTTTGGTCACTGGCAACTTGTATTAATAAGCAGGGTTGAAATAGACTAGCAGAGTTCCATATTTATATATAAATCTAGGCAAACAGCATTCCCTTAGATATGCCTTCTCTGCTAGCTTCTATTTTTAAGTGTGTGTGTGTGTGTGTGTGTCTGTCTGTCTGTCTGTCTTTGTTTTATATCTGGACTTTATATCTGGACTTTATATCTGGACGATTATATCCACTGTATAGGTTTATTATAAGAGCTCAGTGTGATAAACTTTGTCAGTCATTTGCTGAGTTTATTCTTAATAAAAGTAGTTTCCCTCTTTTGGTTTGTATTTCTTTTTTACTGGTTTATTAATAGCATTTTGCGTTGTTTAATTGTAGTTCTATTTTCATAGTTTAAGTTTCAGTAGAAAATGGTCCATCATAAAGTCTGTTGTTGCTGAATTTAGAGTTCACTATGTTTTTGCTTTACTTTGCGCCAAATTATATTCAGAGTAATGGTAAGGCAAAAGAAGACTGCCTTATTCCCAGGTTTTTCTAATTAAGCCTCAGTTCTAAGTAAGCAACTCCTGAACCAGGTGTGGAGTTCAGGGCTGGGATCACTCTGGAGACGCCACATGGGGTCCCAACAACCAGTTTTGAATGGAAAGGACAGCGCTTTTCAGAGCCGCGGGCTCGAAGAGGGGAATTCTTCACCCAGGCCCATCGCTGCCTTCAAGGTCAAACTTGGGATCTCCTACTCAGGGCTGGTGCCCAGTAGGTGCCTGTCCAGGTGTAGGAGGGGCTGCCTAAAGTGAGCTCCAAG
>NW_011913246.1:0-2274 GCF_000151845.1 Pteropus vampyrus | reverse complement strand
TTTCCACTTTGAGATTTAACAGAAAACTTTAACTCAATATATCTCAAACTAAACTAATTTATGATCTGTTTTCCAAGCTTGAATGCAAGCTTAATGACAGTGAGATCTTTGAAATACTCATTGTTTCATCTTCATGAGAACAGTGCCAAGAATTTATTAGGCATTTATTAACTATTTGTTGAATAAACAAAGCGTATCTTACCTCTGTGAATGACACTACATAGTTGCTTAAGCAGAAAGTTCAGTTTTAATTTTGATTCCTCTTTCCCCTTCCTTTCAAAACACATCAAATCAGTTATCAGTTTACGGATTTTACTTTCTAACAAAAATTACAAAAATATTTTCATCTTGTTCCACTTGCTTGTTACATGATTTACTAAATCCAACAAGAAGTAAAGCAGGATCCCAGTTATAATTCAGACTCCTCTCACCATTTGCAGCCCATCTCTATTTCTAGGCAAACAAATCCAGTTTGTTCCTAATGAAAATTCCAGAAGATCACATGGTACTTGATTCCAGTATATTTTGACCTGTGATATTTCATTTCATTTTAAAAATTTGTTTTAGGAACTAGTGACTGTGCTATTTCTCAGAAAGTAATTTAAATATGTAAAACATCAATAATGTCAGGAATTGCTCTCTTTAAATCTAATCTGAAGTGTTCTTGCTAAACTTTACACTCATGTTGTTTGCCCATAATGGAAAGAAAAACATGGATGAAATGATGTTTTTTTTAATTGTAGTGCCAAACCCAGGAATTCTCTTAGGATCTTTGGGTATAACCAGAGAGGGTACCAAAGAAAGCTTGGATTCATGAAAACAACAGCTAATGTGTATTAAGCATTTGCCACAAATCAGGAACTGAGCTAACTCTTCATTTGTTAACTCATAAAATTCTTGGAACAACCATGTAAGTATAATTACCTCCATTTCAGAAAGCTGGGTCAGAGAATGGTTACATAACCTACCAATGTGTGCATCCCTTGGAAGTGGCTGACTAGGACCTGAATCGGTCTGGAGCAGTCTGAGTGTAGAGTCTCTGCCTTGGGCACAGCTATAAAACTTTTATAGACTACAAAGTTATTCTAAAACATGTTGTTACTTCATTTCATACCTATAACTTGTTCTTTTACACACAAATCCAGAAAATAAATCCAAGAGAAGCAAGTAGGATACTGATTTTGTAAGAGAGAAGAATGGTTATTAATTTAAAGTATTCTTTTAATAATCCACAAAACAAAACATATTCACTATTAATATGTTATGAGTACTTAGGTTCCAGGTGCTTTGTAAGGGTGAAGAAACCAGTCGTAGATCGTTCTCTATATTAAGAAATCTATGCCCACCACATCCTTAATTAGTTTATATCTGACGAAAACACTTGAATGAGGTTTTTGTCACATATTATAATTGCTTAAGAACCTAAAAGAATGTTGGTAGAAGTATCAAAAAGCAAAAGTATTACTTATAAACTTCAGCATTCTTTTTGGAACCCCAGAGTTGTCACTGGGGAGGAAGAAATGCCCATAATCAAAGTGGGCCGCAACCTTCTTACCCTATACATATAGTCAATATGTAAAACACTTGATACTCTGTATCAATAAGCCATGATTTAGATTTCTGTGCTTTTGCACATATCTTTTTTTTTTTACTCTGAAGCTACATGGTCCAGTAAGATAACCCTAGTGATATTTTTAATGAAATTAAAATTTAATTATAAACTAATTAAGATTAATGCAATTAAACCTGCAGTTCCTTGGTCACACTATGCACACTTTTAAGTGCTCAATAGCCTAATGTATCAGATAATGTAGATGTAGAACATTTTCATCATTATAGAAAGTTCTATTGGACAGCCTTGCTTTAGTGTGCCTCGATTTCTCTCAACCCATAACTTCTGGGTCCTTCAGAGTCTTATTCATTTTCAGGTTTCCATTCAAAAGTCACCGCTTTGTGAAGTCTTCTTTGATACCTCCCTGTAAGCTACTTCCAATTGCATTTTCTTACATCTCTATTACATTACCTATCAATTCTGTTAGTTGTATATGTGGTTATCCCCCCCACCCCACTTGGATGTTAGAAACATGAGAGAAGGGACTTTATGTTCTCATCTTTAAATCTTCATCGCAGTTCCTGAATTATAACAATGATTTTAAGATGAATAAATGCTTTAGGATTGAAGGTAAAGATCTCTGACCTCAATTTTATTTTCTTTTTTATTCCACTAGAGGAGGAAAGTGAATGTTGTATACATTTTCATGGTGTTCCACAAAA
>NW_011913245.1:0-2617 GCF_000151845.1 Pteropus vampyrus | reverse complement strand
GCCTGCCTCTTGAGCCCTTCCTTTGACCCTCTGCCCTGAGAGTGCTGCCTGCAGTCTCCTCGCCCCCAACCCCCTTCCCAGCTCAAATACCCCTTCCTCCAGGAAGCTTTCTAAGACTTTCTTGCCTTGGTAAGGGACCTTTACTTGCCTCCTGCAGTCCTCAGGCATCTCTCTGTCACTAATCATTTGCTTTCTTGTCTTCTCAACAGGCAGGGACCCTGGCCTTGTTCCTGATCCCCAAGAAGTGTTAGCATTTCTCACTTCGTACCTCTCCTGATTGTGTCCTATGAGCCAGGCAGTTCTGAAATATATATACATGTATGCACACATATGTATACATCCCTTTGCTCAATCTTAAAACTCTGTGGGGTGAGCATTTCCTAAGGCCACTCAGTGGACTGGTCATAGAGCTGTAGTCCAAATATGGGTCTGCTAATGCACATTCCACCCTGCCCAGCCGCCTCCCCAGTGAATCCCACTGTGCCTGCGGGACTGGGGTCCACTCTGCCCAGTGGGGAGAGTGGGCTTGCTGGCGGACTGCACTTTGTTTTGCAGTGACCTACTGCTCTCATCGTAGTTGCTCCTCCCCACTGAGCCCTGAGGACACATGCCTGTAAACCTGCGCAGCAGAGAGCCCCTACCTCCCCCATTCGGCTGAATGAGAAGGTGAGAGGCAGGAGCGTCTAGGCTGGGCTCTGCTCAGGAGTCTGAATCTGTGCTTTTTCCCTCTCCCTGTCCCACCCAGTTTCTCCTCTTCTCCACCCCAGGCCAGGGGTCAGATTCAGGGAGACTGTGCTCCAAGCTCTTTCCCTCCTCCACCCTTACTCAATCTGTGTGTGGTTCCTGGAAGACACCTGAGGGTGGGCTTGAGCTCCAGTCCCTTTTCTGTCATGTACCAGTGTGACCAGGACCAGTTGCTTCCGCTCTCTGAGCTGGCTTCCTTGGGCACAGTGGGGTATGCTATCCCCATTCCTGAGTTGCCGTGACAATTAGGTGACATTACATAGGTGAAAGGCTTGGCACCCTACCTGGCACGTAGGAGATGCAGAAAACATGTTAGCTCTCCTTCCTCTATTAATAAGAATCCAGTCCGTTTTGCTGAGAAGGGAGGATGACTGGGGAGGGAGAGAGGCATTGGGGTGTGTGTGTGTGTGTGTGTGTGTGTGTGTGTGTGAAGTGAGCCAATAAAGACCTTCCATCTGGAAGATGGAAATGAGGCAGTGAATCCCTGGCTTCCTAAGGAAGAGCCTAATGCCTTTTGCATGTTTCCTGACCTGAGGTGTCTGGGAAAGAGGTGAGGCTTCTTCCATGCTAATGAGATGCAATCCCAACTTGGAGAGTACCTGGGAAAACCTAAAGTATATGCAAAAAACTTTTGAGCTGGCCAGCACCTATGCAATCACTTAGCCAAAGTGTTCACTTTAGGTGGGGCAAAAGGACTCAGAGAGTAAAAGAGACCTTTCCAAGGTCACCTAGCCATAAGGGAGCAGAGCCTCAAATAGTTAAGAAAAAAAGTCTACAACTGGCATCTATTGAGCCCTGCAATACTGGACCTGTTCTGAGTGCTTTTTATCTTTTATCTCATTAATCCTCACATAAACCAGCTGAGATGGAACCCGTTACTATTACTGCTTTACAGATGAGCAAACTGAGGCTTGAAGTAGCTGAACAACTTTCCCAGACTGGCACGACCCTCTCAGTGCTGCAGAGCCTTGGGGTTCAGATTCAGCATCAGTGGGAGGGGGTCTGGAGGGCATCTGGAAGTAGAGTTTGTCTATAAACCTCCTCATAAACACCACGGGCTCTGGGTCAGCTGAGGAGAGTCTGTGTGGAGTGGTGTCTTGACTGGGAGTAGGGAGACCAGGGCGCAAGTCTTGTTCTGTCATCGTGTAACCATGAGCAATTCCTTCTGCTTCTCTGGGCCTCTGTTTCCCTGTGTGTACCTTGAAGAAGACTGAAAGACCCTCCAGCTCAGACATTCTCGATTTAAGAGGTTATCCAGTGGCTGAACATCTCATGATGGGCTGCTCACTACCTGTCCAGTCAGCCCATCCCCATGCTGGACAGCGCTTCTCCACATGGAGACAAATTGAGTACTTGAGTGTCTCTGCTACCTGTTCTCTTAGTTGGCCTGCTCTCACTGAGTGTGGCAGCCAAACCCAGGGCCCGGTCCCTTGGCTGCAGCTTTGAAAATATTTCCTTCTTTTCTCTTCGCCCTTCTGGAGGCCTTCTCCAGGATCAGAGCACCAAGGGCCTGCAGTCATCTCTCAGTGACCTCCTGATGCTCAGACTCTTGTTTAGCAGGTACCACTACACACTACTCTGTGCCAGGCACTTATCACACTGACCCTGCCATGGTTCCCGTCCACAGAAGGGAAGCTGCAGGGTTGCACAGCGAGGACAGCAGTGCAGTCAGTGCCCCACAGCTCCTAGGTTTATTCTTCGGGCCTCTCTGAGCTTCCTTCTGCCCACAGTGCTTACTTAACCTCCCCCTTACTCATTTTGACAACCAGCCTCTTAGTGCCTGCTCTGGGTGAGGCCCTGTACTGGTCCTTGTCTCTTGGAGGAGAACGAGAACCCAGTTATGATGCCATGGGAGAGGTCAGCTTGCCCTGAC
>NW_011913244.1:0-1617 GCF_000151845.1 Pteropus vampyrus | reverse complement strand
CTTAAGACTTAACAATGGAGTTCCCTGAAATGGCAGGGAAGATATGGCCACTAAAAGAAGTAAGATAAGAGGGGAGGGAAGGGGAAAAACATGACTCCACTCTAGGAGATTTAGAAGATAATTTTTCCAGGGTTTTCTTTTACATTATTTAAAGTACTATATAAATATGACAGTATTAAAACCGTGAAAGATTCGATGATAATACATAGATTTAAAAAAAACACATTGTACTACACATTTTAAGATTATGTGATGTAACATAAATTATAGATGCTTATTTTTTAAATTTTTTTATTAAGTTTATTGGGTAACATTGGTTAATACAATTATATAATTTTCAGGTGTACATTATAATTTGATATCTGTAGTATAATGTGAAGTCGGGCAGAGTGATGCAGCCTCATTCTTTTTTCTCAGGATGGCTTTGGCAATTCAGGATCTTTTGTGCTTCCATACAAATCTGATAATTTTTTATTCTATTTCTTTAAAAAATGCCGATGGGATTTTGATGGGGATTGCATTAAATCTGTATAATGCTTTAGGAAATATGATCATTTTAACTATGTTGATTCTTCCAATCCAAGAACACAGAATATCTTTCCATTTCTTTGTATCTTTGATTTCTTTTAATAGGGTCTTGTAGTTTTCATTATATAGCTCCTTCACATGTTTCCTTTAATTTATTCCTATGTATTTTATTCTTTTCATTGCAATTGCAAAAGGAATTATTTTTTCCACATCTTTTTCTGACACCTCTTTATTAGAGTATAGGAATGCTACAGATTTTTGAACACTGATTTTTGTATCCAGAGACTACTGTATTTGCTTATTGCTTCTAGTAGTGTTCTTGTGGAGTCTTTAGGGTTTTCTATATAGAGAATCATGTCATCTGCAAATAGTGACAGTTTGACTTCTTTGTTTCCTATTTGGATGCCTTTTATATCTTTCTCTTGTCTGATTGCACTCGCTAGGACCTCCAATGTTATATCGAATAACAGTGGCAATAGTGGACAGCCTTGCCTTGTTCCTGATCTTGGAAGGTTTTTAGTATTTCACCATTAAGTATAATGTTGGCTGAGGGTTTGTCATATGTGGCCTTTATTATGTTAAGTTACTTTCCTTCTATTAGTGATTTTGTTAAGTGTTTTGATCATAAATGGGTGCTGTATCTTGTTGAAGGCTTTTTTTGCATCTATTGATATAATCATGATTCTTATTTTTTAATTATATGGTGTATCACATTAATCAATTTGGGTATATTGAACCATCCCTGTGCCTCTGGGAAGAAGCCCACTTGATTGTGGTGTATAATCTTCTTAATATGTTGCTGTATTCGATTCACTAGCATCTTATTTAGGATTTTTGCATGTGTTCATGAGAGATATTGGTGCCTAGTTTTCTTTTTTGTGTTATCTTTACCAGATTTTGGTATCAGAGTAATATTGGCCTCATATAATTAATTAGGAAGTATTGCCTCCTCTTCAATTTTTTGGAAGAGTTTGAGGAGAATAGGTTTTAAATCTTCTTTGAATGTTTGGTAGAATTCACTGGTAAAGCCGTCTGGTCCTGGACTTTTTTGGTAGATTTTTGATGATTGTTTCAATTTCCATGCTGCTG
>NW_011913243.1:0-1617 GCF_000151845.1 Pteropus vampyrus | reverse complement strand
GGGGCCTGTCGCTGGGCGAGAAAGTCTTCCTTTGCCGGCCTGTGGGGAGTAAGGTGGGTTCACCTTCCTGGGGGAGAGGCAAGGTGGGTCTCTTTCTGTTTGGGGCAACCGGCAGCAAGCAGTAGGGCACGCGGGCTCCCTCTGCAGGCCGTCAGACTAGTGTGTGGGTGGAGGTTTCCTGGATGCAGTTTTGCAGAATTTTTGAAGTGCAGAGAGGTGAACTAACTCGTCAGGTGTCCTCTGCATGAATGTGGGGTGGGAGCCATTCAAAGAACCGGTGTTGCTTGACATGATTTTTATGCTCTTAACCATGGAACTAGACGACCTCTTTAGTGCTTCGCCCAGTTATTTTTAGAACTCAGGGACTGAGCTGCTATTTGCCACGAACCAGTCACTACCCCTGCGGTCCAGATGTCCAGCCATTTTTGACACAGGCTCTGCTTCCACAGTTGTACAAACAGATGTCGGAAGCTCCCGGTGGCAGCGGTGGTGGCGGTGGTGATGGGGAAGGTGGCGGCAGTGCCTGCGCCTGTCAGTATCAAGCCCTTACTGTGTGCCAGGCGGCCTTGCCAAGCGTTTTACACACGGTAATATATAAGCTAAAAGAATAAGTATAGCCTCATCTCTCCCTGACATAAAAAAGTCCCTTTCGTTTGGGGGAATTCGCATACTTTTAGTTTTTCCGTTTTCCACGTGCCAGCCTAAGGCAAACACTGCTGTGGCCTTTCCCTCCTCTGGGCAAATTCTTGAGACCAGATGAACCCTTTACCAAGAAAACATTCACAGCAGGTGTCCCAGAAGGCAGCACATAAATAGAGAACAGCATTTATTAGCTATTTGGTATCTCCCGGGCACAGTGGTGACTCACGCCAGACGCCCGTCTGCCACGCCCTTTCCAGCTGCCACTGCAGACCGTTAGCGTTTGCTATTGAATCTGCTGGTTTAAATTCCTAAGATGAAGGGTGAAAGGCAGTCTTCACTCAAGAGACCCATCTTCAGTCACTTTATGGAAATGAAACTTGGAGTTTGTTTATGCTGGTTTGGGAAATCCCAGGAGGGGAACTACTAACTGCAGAGGGCGGAGGAGGGGCCCGAGGCCCAGGCCTCAGGTGCACAGGAAGCCTGAGTTCTTGCCTGTGCACAGCAGTCTGCTAGGGTAATGGCATCTCTTTGCTTTGGGGGCTTTATGTCATCCTAAGAGGCATACATGACAAATAGATTACAAATATGAAGAAACACCTTACAAGAGTGTTCCTTCAAGTCCACCTCAATCAGTCAAAGCAGGGGTGGTCAACAGAAACCAAAATAGATATCACTACACTCACATATATATTTTTTAATTCATAAAAAAAAAAAAACCCAAAGAAACAAAACTCTTCCCATCTTCATTTAGATTCTATTCACTCCAGACTTAGGACATAATAACATGTTCAGTATGGATCGGGCAGATACTGTGAGTACTAACAACTGATAGCTAATAATATTTACGAAGACACTTTCTAAAAGAAAGTCACAAAAATGCACCAGAAGTGGGAAACCGTTTAGGGAATAGCCCCACTCATCTACATAAACCGTGCACATTAGCCACTTTTACATTTTCCTCTGTATTAAACCTAA
>NW_011913242.1:0-2116 GCF_000151845.1 Pteropus vampyrus | reverse complement strand
CAGACAAAAATGGGCTGTCAGCATCTTCCTCCCAAGTTCAGACTGCATAAAGGTGTGAATGAGTTTTCACTGTGAAAGCATCCTATATCATGCTCCATGGGATGGAACTAAAAAGCTGACATCACAACCAGCTGCCAACGTTTGCCCCTCCACTTCCTGAAAAAAAAAAATGAGATTAGGAAAACGATAGGAAAGAAGGAGAGTATACTCAGCACTACATTGTAGTACCCGCTCCCTTTGCTGCTAGAGTCCAGTGGTGCTTGCTCTCAGGGTCTGGTCGTCTTTCCCGGATGGGCACCCGACACTGGCAAGCAGAGTGCTGCCCTGGGAAGCGCCCTGTAAGGTCAGAGGAACTGGGCCCTTCTGACTGTCCCCCAGGGTGGCGACCGTCAGATGCTGGCTATTCCTCCGCCCTCATTAAGGTCCACCACCCCGCATTCCAGAGCCTTGGGGCTGGATGTGTTAGAATTCAGAATTTCTGCAGTTATACAAAAGCAACTTGGAAAGTGGAATGGTGGTTGACTAGAGCCGGGGGTGGGGGAACAGGGAGCTGTCGTTTCATGAGTGTAGAGTTTAGTCTTGCAAAATGAAAGGAGTTCTACAACGTGAATGTATGTGACGCTGTTGAACTACACACTTAAAAATGGTTAAGAGGGTAAATTTTATGTTATGTGTGGTTTGTTACAATTTTTTAAATTACTAAACATCTCTAGCAGGATCCAGTGTGGTACCCTGAAATCAAACACGTGGATAATTCTACAACAAAACTGGTCTCACTAACTAGGATAAATAAAAATGATAAACAGCCTTATATATCAGTTCAGGTTACATTTTGCCACCAAATAAGATGGCTGAACACAAAAATACTTTCGGTGTTCAGGGGCCTCTGGAGTTGGACTTGCAGCTCAGGAACTGTGCACCTGTAGCTCCCGCTGACCCCACCCTACTCCACCCTTGTATGAAATGTCCATTATCCACAATTTACTGATGAGAAAATAGAAACAGAAAGTGAGAAGAGGAAGAAAATACTCGCTCAAGATCAGCCAGCTAGTCAGAATTCAAACCTGCCTGGTTCTATAGCTTCACCTTAAAACAGGCACAATTGACAATGAGATCCAAAGGGAGCCCCTTGAACTTTCAAGAAAGAATCACAGAGAACTCATCCCAATCCAGGTGCTAGCGGAAGGTGTGTGAGATGGAGTCATGTGGGGGTTTTGATCATGGCCTCTCCCCCGTGCAAGGCCATGACCTGCTCTCTCACCAGCCCCTGATGTGTGTCATTCTCCAGGCCAGAATCATGAGCAGGACAGCACTGCTCTGTCCCCAGGAACTGTGCTTTGATCTTCTGTTACTCCAGCCTAAAGTACAGAACATCTCCAACCCGTGAGCGTTTGCTCCCCTTCTCCCCAACACTAACAGTCTCCTTTCGATTGGGACTGTTCCCCAGACACAGAAGGTGTGCAAATTAAGTGTCTTTGATTCTTTCAACCTGACATGTCTGCTGTGTATTCCCAGGAGAAATGAGAGCAAGAAGAGATCTGAAGCCTGAAAGAGCTAATGAGAAAAAAAGCTTTGGCTCTCATCTCTCATGCCTGAGGTCAGCTGCTCCATCCCTCAGTTAGGAATGGTCCTTAGCTGCAGATATTATATCAATCGATCTTCACACCAGACCTACACGAACAGCTGCCTGTCCCCTGCACATCCACATGAGCACATGGGAAAGTCACTGTCAGTCAGTTTTCATGTCACGGTGCTGAACTGGCTGAGGAAGGAGGGAGCTAGTTCTCAGTACCTTAGCACCTGCTGATCCCACGGGGAGAAGCACTAAGGGTAGAGATTTGGTGTTCCAGAGGGCTACTTTCAAAGAAATGCTTTCTGAGGGGATGGAGTAAGAGAGGAGCTGGCTTCATAAAACATAAGCCCTCTACCCCTTTCTGTGTAAATTCAGCAGCGATTCCTTCAGAAGTGCAGCTGTGGTGCTGGTCGGCTGCAGGCAGGGTTGACATCAGCACTATTCTTACTACAACCTCTGAGTAAAGGCAAATCGTTTCCGAGGGGCTTGGGCTGCCCCTTCTCGGTTAAAACAAAGAACTCCTCTGTCGACTGAGAGAATGCA
>NW_011913241.1:0-1781 GCF_000151845.1 Pteropus vampyrus | reverse complement strand
CACCTGAGGTTCCAAGCGACCTGGGACCCGAGCTTCCCTTTCGGCCGGAATTTCACTGGCCTCGTCTCCCTCTGCGTCTTCCTCACGCAGGGCGGTGGCAGCGCCTGCCCAGAGGGACCGAGCGTCCCCCTGGGGCCGTGTCCCGCCGTCCTGCCGCCCTTTCGGTCACAAATCGAAAAGTGGCCGTGCAGGGTCTTCCTGTCCCCCTGCGGGTGGCTCCCAGTGGAATATCAGCAAAACCCCGCCCCTGTCTTCACGGCGCTGGTTCCCGAATGCTCTGTGACTCCGCCCGCCCCACGTTCCAGCCCTAAGCGTTCCGCGGGGCCTGGCGGTGCCGCCTGGAAGGCTCCTGAGTGCTCCGGGAGTCCGTGTGACCGTGGCCGATCCGACCGCGGCACTGGCACATGGCAGCCGAGTTCCCGAATCCTGGGTCAACTGAGCCGCTCGTCTCCTCCCCGAGGTCCGGGAGTTATAACGGGGAGAGGGAAGATGAATCGGACGCCTCTCGTTCTGAGTGGGGTTCGGCAACAGAGCCCAGCGGCCCCAGGTCCCGACGTGCAGCGACGTGCTGGACCACGTCGAGGGCCGCTTTCTCCTTCCCCAGGAGGGTCTGAGTGCTCCCTGTCAAGGCGTCCGAGATCATCCTGTGTGTCCCTTTCGGTGACCAGACCTTGGAGTCAGCCACTGTCGATGTAACGAGGGGAGACAGGGTTCGGAGGACTCAGGGCAGACACGGCCGTGAGGGCCCCCGCCCAGGTCGCCTGCGGCCTCGGCTTTGTCCCGAAGCCTCGAGCCCCGGCCTCCGCCTCGTCCACTCTGTCCACTCCCTCTGGGTCACCACGTGGACAGGAGAACGATGAGGGACCAGGGCCTCGGGGACCGTCCCGTCCGGAGCGCGTTTATGGCTTTGGAGGGGCAGGACTGGGCAGACGGTCCATTCTCCTTCAGACAGGCAAGGAAAACGTACAAAGTCCGCACTCCCAAGAGAGACGAGACGGCAGGGCTCAACCGCAGGCCGCCTGTTTGTTGTTCTTTTTACATTTAGGGGTAAAGAAGAGAAGATAGTGATTGACAAACATGGTGGCTTCTGCCCTAAGAGGTGGCAGCCAAGATGAGCACCTGCTCCAGTCACCGTTCCAGACTACGTCCTCCTCCGTCACCCACGCAGCTGTCAAGACAGCGCTGCAGACACGGATGATGGTGTTCTCGACAAATGGCTAGTCACTTAAACTCCTCAAGTTTACAACCGCTTTACAAAATACGAAGTTTAGAGGGTGTCCCCTTCCACAGATAAACCAAAACGGATTTCCACAGGTAGATTAAAGTTCTGCTGAAACAGACCTCGCCTTCTTCTGGCCCCCTGAGGAATCGCCCACGTGTGGCTGTCACCTGCTGTTCTGTTCCGTCTGTCCTCAGGCCGAGAGTTGATAGAACAGCCCTTCGTCGGAGGCCGATTTGCTCAAACTTCATTTTAGCCCATGGAACCTCACAGGGAACTCAAGGCGCCCAGGGCTGCGTTCTCCTCTGACACCCCTCTCCCCCCCATCTCGGGGGGCTGATGCAGGCGCGACCCCACACCCCGCGACGGAGACGCACGCGTGGCCGATGGCCCGTGAGAACCGCAGCGGCTTCGAACCTCGGTGCCGGTGCTGGATCCGTGTCACCAGCGACCCGGGCTGGACCCTCGGCTGTGCCCGCTCTGTCGGTACATCCCGCGAGCTCTGCCTCCTTCTCTGCCGTTTGATGTAACGGTTCTCACAGACAGACCCCGGCATCCCCAA
>NW_011913240.1:0-2154 GCF_000151845.1 Pteropus vampyrus | reverse complement strand
GATAAGATATACAAATGGCTAATAAAGCATATAAAAATGTTTAACATCACTAATCATTAGAGAAATGCAAATCAAAACCACAATTAGGGTAGTCACTCTCCAAAGAACAGGTAAGTGCTAGTGAGAA
This sequence comes from Pteropus vampyrus, assembly GCF_000151845.1. Lineage (NCBI taxonomy): Eukaryota > Metazoa > Chordata > Mammalia > Chiroptera > Pteropodidae > Pteropus > Pteropus vampyrus. The sequence goes on along the minus strand of NW_011913240.1, from coordinate 2,027 downwards.
TATGGAGAAGTTGGGACCCTTGTGTACTCTTGGTGACATCGTTATGAAATGATGTCACCAAAATAGTGCCATCATTATGAAGAATAGTATGGAGGCTCCAGCAAATTAAAACTATTATTATAAGATCCAACAATTTCACTTCTGGATGTATATTCGAAAGAATTTAAAGAAGGATCTTGATATTTTGGCATACCGGTGTTTACGGCAGCATTTTTCATAATAGCCAAAAGGTAGAAGCAACCCAAATGCCAATTAACAAATGAACCGATAAATAAAATGTGGTTTATATACAATGAAATATTATGCAGTCTTAAAAAAAAGAAGAAAATCCTGTCACATTCTGCCATATGGATGCACCTCAAAGACATCATGCCAAGCAAAATAATCTAGTCACAGAAGAATGAATAATGTGTGATTTTATTCATATGAAGTATCTAAAGAAGTAAAAATCATAGAAACAAAAAGTAGAAAGGTGATTGCTGAGGGCTGGGAGCAGGGCCTAGAGGGAATTAGTGTTTAATGGGTTTAGAGTTACAGAGTTTCAAGATGAAAAAAGTTCTAGATATCTGTTGCAAAATTTTGTAAATATACTTAACACTACTGAACTGTACTTAAGTACTTAAAGTAGTAAAGATAATAAATTTAATGTTAAATATATTTTTACCACACACACACAAAATATAGCCAACCCAGGTGTCTTATAATATTTGATGACAAACATCAAATATTTGATTAAGTTATCAAACATCAGGGAACACTGGGAATGCTACACCCAAAATTGTGGGGGGCAGGGCGGAAAGCAAGAAACTTGATATGGAAAACCAGTACCTAATGAAAGCAAATCAAAATGGACCTTAGGAAATGGAGGACCTGAAGTTCATTGTGTTCAATTGAAACACTGAAGGTAAACATACACACTGCATAAATATAACAAAATAAATTTTTTGCAGAAATTTGTGATGGCAAATATCAAATAATAAGTATTAACTATGTTAAATAATCTTATTGTGGCAATCACTTCACAAGTATGTATATCAAAATAAAATAGAATGGAATAAAATAAAATAAAATAAGAAGTGGGAATATGAGAGGCAGTCTTTTCTGTTTTGGCAGGTACAGGATCTCTCCGAGCCAGTATGCCAATATAATTGATTTCGTTTATTTGTTTGTTTTCAATTGCTGTGGCAAAGGTTAAGTTATTTGAGGAAAATTACTGCCTGAGCATATCATAGAAATGCAAAAGTGACTTGTGAAAGAAAAATAAATTTTTTTTACCATTTGCCAGATTCTATATTAAGCTTTATTATTATTTATATTAGTTTATCTAATTTACACGATAGTCCTAAAAGACAAATAATATTTCCAGTACTTATGTAATTTTTAAATGAAATGTTATAGTATTTTTTCTCAATTCATGGGCTTTTTTGGGGGAAGATGATATGGCTTTATCTTTTACTTTTCAAAATTTATTTTATCTGAATTTCATAAGTTTTATGGCATGAAAGAATTAAGGTGTGTGTGCATTTTTTCAAAATAGATAACCAATTGTTTATTTACTATATGTTGAATAGTTATTCTTTCCTCACTAATCGAAAGTTAGCCTTATTTTATAAGATTAAATTATTCTGATAGATATACTCATTTGATTTTTTTTCACTGAGCTTTATGTCTATGGATCTACATAGTCAGAGTTAATTATTGTAGTTTTATGGCATTTTTGTTATTTTATTGGCATAATTGTCAATAGTCTGCTGTTCTTGCATATGTATTTTTTAGAAGTCAACTTTAAATTAGATTTGCCAAATTTTCCCCATATAATTTCATTGAGTGTTTGATCAAAAGATCATTAAATTCATAAGTAATTTTGAGGAGAAATTACATTTCTACGCTATTAAGATTTCTGTTTAGGATTATAGTATGTCTGTCTAAAATCACTTATCCTTTGCTTCATATTCTTTTGAATATTTTATAATTAATTTTAGTTCTGCATATTTTGAAGTTTTATTTGCTATTTGAATGATCATTTT
>NW_011913239.1:0-1481 GCF_000151845.1 Pteropus vampyrus | reverse complement strand
TGGAGTGTGGGGCCGAGCCTGGCGGGTGCTGGTGAGGGAAGGCCCGAGAGCAAGGCGTGACACTCGGGGCCCCCGAGGAGGCGGTGTCCGCCTCGCAGAGACAGAGGAGATGGTGTTTGCGTAGCCTGGTCCCGAGCTGGTCTTCACAGTGCTAGTTCATCTCTCAGCCGTGTCTCCAGGTGGACGTGGAGCTGCGGGGACCGCGAGCAGATCTGAGGGGCCTTCCCCGGCCTCCCGTCCGCCCCAGGCCTGCAAGCCACACCAGGAAGCGCACCCGCCAGCCCTCCTCTGGGACTGCAGGGCGGTTGCTGAGGGACCAGCTTGTGTCCCTGGTGTTGGCCTGACGCACTCTCCAGCTCTCCTCCCCGCTCGTGTCTCTACCTGGAAACCCAGCAACGCACCTGCTGGTGGCCTCCGAGGGGCCCAGGTCGCCGTGGCCGTCCCCCAGCCCCACAGCTGAGAGAAGCCCCAGTCCTGGGCGGGGCGGGGGGGTTGGTTGGCACCACATGGTCTTCAAGGCACAGGCGGGACCAGGGGGCCTGGTGCAGGTCCTGGCTCTGCCACTTAGGAGTTCGTGTCCTCATCTGTAAAATGGGGTGCCCCGAGGGCCCCTCTCCCTGGGGCTGTAAGGATTCCGTGAGCAGGGCCACTGCTTTGTGACCCTGGACGGACACCAGCCTGGATCCTTGTCACCCTCTCCGTGCTCGTGCTCAGCAGTCACACGTCTGCCTGGTGACGGCTTTGTTTGTTTGTGGCTTGTTTTTTTTAACATCTTATTTTTTTCTTTTCCCTCTCTCTCTTCTGGTAACCACTAGCCCATTGTCCACGTCCATGAGTCTCTGTTTGTCCTGTTTATTTGTTGCTTTTAGGTTTATATCCCACAAATGTGATATCGTGTGGTTTTCCACCTTTTCTGTCTGGCTTATTTTGCTTAGTATGATTATTTCGAGGTCCATCCATGTTGTTGCAAGCGGCATGTTTGTGTTTTTTTGGTCTTTGAGGCCAGTTACTTAACTCGCTTTGTCTTGTTTCTTCATCCGTACCATGGGGACAGCGCTGAGGAGAGTAGGTGAGGGGATGCTGTGCGCGTGGAAGCACCACGCATGACCCCCCACTTCCCCCCATTTTAATTTTCCTGCGGGGACCTCTCCTTCCCCTTCTCGGCCTTGGGCTCCCTCAAAACCACAAATAAGAGTCAGAACAAATGAGGCAGCCCCGCCCCGTGCTGGGCAGGCACCCCCCCCCCCATTCCCGAACCTCCGTTCTCACCGGCGTGTGCTGGCTGCTGCGAAGCCTGTCCTGAGGGGTACGAGGGTGTCAGTCACCTCAGCACCAGGCCCGTGCTGGTGGTGGGGTCGTAGCCGCGCGGAGCGGGGCGTGGGAGGTGCCCGGAGCCCCTCCCAGAGCAGGCACACTGGTCCTTGCCGGGGACGCACGTCCTGTCCTGAGCTCATTCTCACAGCGGCGCGCCTGGTTCTCAT
>NW_011913238.1:0-2295 GCF_000151845.1 Pteropus vampyrus | reverse complement strand
CTTGTGCTGGGCTCTGGGTCCCCAATGTTCAGAGTTTGGACTCTCAGAACATTTTCTGATTAGCCAGAGAGAGTGGCCTTGAGCACATGATGTGGATTTTAAAGGCGGTCACCGCTCGCTTGGGAATGAGGGAAGGCTTCCTGTGCCAGGGGGTTTTTGAAGATGTAGGGGACCTCAAGGTCCAAACTGATTGTGAGTTTCATATTCTGCTGTAACAGATCATTTCAAACTTAGTGGCATGAAACAGCACAGATTTGTTATTTTACAGTACTAGGGCACAGAAGTTCAAAATCAATCTCACCTGGCCATAGTCAAAGTGTCCGCAAGACTGGTTCCTTCTGGAGGCTCTAGGGGACAATCGGTGTCCTTGCCTTTTCCAGCTTCTAGAGGCCCCCTACGGTCCTTAGCCCTTGGCCCCATCCTCATCATCAAAGCCAGCAATGTGGTTTCTTTTTAACAAATCTCTCTCCATCCTTGCTCTTTCTCACCTTCTCACACTCTGACTCTCCTCCCTCCCTCCCTTTTTCCCCTATAAAGACCCCAGTGGTTATATTGGGCCTCCCAAATAATCCGACAGGTCTCTCCGTCTCAAGATCCTTCGACTAATCCCTCTGCAAAGTCCCTTTTGCCATGTAAGGTAATGCATACCAGGGATGAGGGCGTGGACATCTTTTTTGAGGGGGAGGGTATTATTCTGTCTATCACACTTAAGATTCCTTTGAACTTCTAAAACTGTGGGAGGCTGGCTCAGGGGAAGAGGAATTTGTGAGCCAGAGACCCCCTAGCTCCCTTGAGTCATCTCCCTTGAGTCCCCCATGCAGGTGGATTCAGTGCATGTTCCTGACCTGCAGCGTGGGAGATGGTTCTGGGAGATGGCTCCTGAGGAGCAAGTGGTGGGCCAGGGAAGAGAGGACTGTGGCCTGCAGGCTCTCCCATTGAAGGACTGCCGGAATGCAGGGCGGCCAATGAGGACTGCAAGGGAAGACAGAGATGCCTTGGGTGGGTCCTGTGTCTTGGGTTCTGTCTGCTCCTGGCCGGCTCCACCCATTTGGGTCCGTCTTCCAAGCCGCCATGTGGGTTGGCTGGACAGCCACCAGCATGTGGGACTGTCATAAGGGCTTGATTGAGTGGCTGGACAGGGCTCAGGTCGCAGGTCTCCACACCCTTGTGAGGAGGGCAGAGAACTGTTCTCAAGGAACTCCACCTGCCCTCAGGCCCCATGGGTCCCCCAGGGGTACCCACAGAGCACCACAGCACTGTCCCTGGGGCCAGTCTCTGCATCAGCAGACCTCATCTTTAGGCCAAGGCATGCAGCCCAGTCCCTGGGCATCCGCCTCATTCCTGCAAGACTGGGTCAAGGTTCAGCATGAACTCTTCTGGGCTTAGAATATTTACCCCTCAGCCTGGACAGATGCCATGCATCCTCAGTATGCACACGTCTGTCCATTCGTCTCATAGTTTTGAGCACCTACTGCATTCCTGCAACAACACCGGATCCTAGAAATCCCACAAAGCCCTTCCCCTTTTAGTTGGGGAGTGGCCGGAATAGCCCCAGTCCTCATGGTCAGCTCTGTGAGTCAGCTCAAGGTCAGTGGCTCCTGAGACTTCCACTGAGGCCCATTAGGCTGGCAGACTTCCACCCGGGCCCCCGCGTCTCATGACACCGCTGCTGCTCTGGTCCTCCACTTGTTTTCCTGCTCTTGGTAACTCTTGGGAAGTGAGAAAAGCCGAAGATAAGTAGCTGGACAAGTGGCCATCAAGTAGAGGGAAGCCAGGGTTCCCTTTAGAAAGCCTTACCTGTGACGTGAGGTGAGGACAGTACAGAAAGCCCAGGCTTCTCTGTGGGATCCTGGTTTGGACCAACAAGCAGCCAGGACTCAGGAGGCCCCAAATCTATTCGTTTCCTGGACCTTCTGCAACAAAGCACCACAACTGGATGGCTTAAAGCAACAGAAATTCATTTTCTTATGGTTCTGGGGGCCAGGGATCCCAAATTAAAGAATTAGCAGCACCACGCTCCCTCTGAAGGCTCGGGGAGAATCTTTCTGTACCTCTTTCAGCTTCTGGTGGCTTGAGGTGTTCCGTGGCTGGTAGCTGCATCATTTCAATCTCTGCCTCTATCTTCACATGGCCTTTCTCCTCATGTCTCTGTGTCCCAAATCTCCCTCTTCCTTTCTCTTATGAGGACACTTATTGCATTGAGGGCCTACGCAGATAATGCAGGATTTCAAGATCCTTAAATGAATAACATCTGCAAAAACATTTTTCCAATAAGGTCATATGCACAGATTCTGA
>NW_011913237.1:0-1563 GCF_000151845.1 Pteropus vampyrus | reverse complement strand
TTCCCAAGACCTTTCCAGCCTGAGTCAGAGGGCACTTGCCCCATCTCTTCTACTCGTCTCCCAGGTATAGTAGAAACACAACTCAAGTCTCTCCAGGGCTCCTTGCCTCTGTGTGACAGCCCGCCCAGGGCATACTGAGATGGTTGTAGAGAACAGAGAGACACTGTGTCAAAAAGATTTGAGAGGAAAATCTAACTACCCCTTAGTCAGGACATAGTCTTCCCAGAAGGAGGGCTTCTCTGTCCAGCCACGCTGACCAGTACAGAAGCATCTCTTCCTGACCACTAGTTCTGGCCAGCACTTGCACCCTCTGTCTTGCACAATTAGAGCAGCTCTTTGCTGAGGAAGCAGAAGCCAGAGTCTAATGATGCATGCCATGCATGGGGAGGTGGGGTTGGGGAGGTGAACACAAAGGCAAGTCTGGCTTTTCATTAATAATATAGAGTCAGCTTTCAGTGGGAGCCAGTGAAGGAAGACAGATGGAGGTCAGCTGAGGAGGCAAATAGATCCAGGCTGGCAGCTGGCACCTGGGCTTAGAGTCACACAGGTAAACAGAGGACCTGACATAAGTGCTGGGGGAAAACGGTTTCCAAACAGTGAGGGCTGCAGAGAATGGGGTAAGTCCAACCAAATGCCACGTGGTTTTATCAAGGCGCAGACCTCAGCTACTTTGCACATAAATGCTACTGAGTCATCCTGATCCAGGGACCTCCCACTGCCTGGAACACATGGCAAGACTTCTAGAAGCACATGGAAGGAGAACTCTACCTCCATCCCCCTCCACACTGAGTCACCGGGTGGACCTCCCGGACATCCCCCCTGGAGACTGGAAGACCATCTGACAGCCAAGATGGGGCCGACCTATCTCCTCATGGGTGGCTGAAGCAGCAGCTAGATATGTGCTGGGCTTGGAATTGCTGCATGGGCCCTCCCTCTGGAATTCTGTCCCAAATCAAACCTGCTGAGCCCCAGCAGCTTCACCAACTCTGAACTGGATGGCAGCTACAAGTCAGGTTGTCATGTGAGCTGAGGATAAACTCCAGCCTGCTAGGGAGAATCTGTGTTCTTAGAAGTCAGAAAAGGGGGTGCCCTCAGGGGCTGGAAGTGACTGGAAGGAAGCAGGAGGCGGGGTGCAGGTCATGTTTGGTTCTTCGATGTGGGTACCGTGTTCTTTTGGTGAAAATTCATTTATGATAAGGCACTTTTCTGTATGCATATTATATTCAAGAGTTAAAAAATTCCAGCTGTCTGGGAAAGCTATCCTTACCCTGGTACCCTGGTAGTTTCTTAACCCTCCCCCAAGAAAAACCAAAAAAAAAAAACCTCAAAAAACCAAAACCCCAAAACCCTCAATGTGTTCAAAACAACAGAGCAACCAAAAAGAATGATTGTATTGGAACTAATGACCCAAGAACACGTCATGTGAGCCCAGAATGGGCACCATGCTCCATCCTGAGGATAACCAGACATCGCTTGGGTGTTCTTCCGATGCAAGCTAGTTCAGAAATTGACAAGTACCACTGTTAGCTAGAGATTTGAGAGAAATAACACAAACCTTCAAAG
>NW_011913236.1:0-1200 GCF_000151845.1 Pteropus vampyrus | reverse complement strand
GAGGGCACCCCAGAAGTGGCTGAGGCGGGGCGGGGGGGGGGGGTTTGAATGAAGAATCTAAGCAGCTTCCTGGCACCTCTGTCACCTCCACTGTGGCCCTAACTGTGTTCTCCGGCGGCATCGCTTTTCCTTTGGGACTGCATCCCGAGTTTGTGTGGACGTGGCTTGGGAGGGGCATTATTAAACAGACCGCAAAAAAAGATTTAATCTCTCAGGCATTAGAGAAAATGAAAGCAGCCTTCCTATGACAACATACATCCTACTATTGAAACACGACCCTAAAGCCCTTTGCAAAGCACCTGAAGAGCTAGCTGCTTCAGAGTCGGGACCGCATTTCTAGGGGAGGGGTCAGTGAGGTAAGACAAATTAATTGACAGTGGCTGGAATGCAAGTGACCCCAGGCTTTGCCCCAGGGCCTTCAGCAGAGGTGCCCCCAGAAAGAGCCGTTCGTGGAGCCTGCTAGGAGCACTAACGTTTTGCCTTTTCACACGCCAATTAAACCCAGCTGAACCCAAGTGTTTCCCAGCCGCTGGCTCCAGGAGTGGCTGTCCTTTTCAGCAGTCTTGTCTTTTATATAGGTAGCCGAGGGGGGAGATTTAGAAACCTTGCACTCACTAAATAGATTAAACAGAACTTACTTGTTTACGGAATTGCTCCAAAGTCCAGCACACACATGCACATGCACACTGGGTAGGTGTTTTACACTCACTTTTTTTTCCCCCTAAGTAGAAAATTCAGGTAAAGGTTTATACAATAGGAAAGCACATTTAAAATAATTTGACATTCTCTAACATTTCATTAAAAATCTGTAGAGGTTGGGGTGAGGACCACTGTGTTATATTCAGAAAAATTTTGGGGGAGGGATGGTTAGTTGGCCCTGGCCTATTTTTTCCTCATTTTTCTAGAATGGTGCACTGTTTGTTGGAAGCTAAACATATTTCAATAGAGCAGTCTTTCCTTTCTTACATTATTGGTAAGATTATACTAACAAAATATATTTCCCCCTTTACAGCTATGGTACATTTTTTTTAAACTACCCATGTGTTTTTATAAAAAAGAATAATAATAATGATGTGTTCTTTTTACTTAAGAATAAAGTTTTCTAAAGGGAAACCAGTTGCAATGAATCCTTATCAGGTACCGAGAGTTGACTAGAGGGGGCAGCCAGGAGTAAGGGACCCCCTTCCCAAACCTCAGCTC
>NW_011913235.1:0-2031 GCF_000151845.1 Pteropus vampyrus | reverse complement strand
GCTCAGCTCTGTTGAGAGCATGAATCCCTAATCAGATGATTGCAATCATGAGACTCCCCACCAGCAGGTAATCAAGAGGACAGAGGCCCTGTCCACTGGGCCTGGTATCCATCTCCAAGGGAGCTGCCTCTTCCATGCTCACCTTAGAGCTGGGTCCTGCAGAAGGAAGCTGGATGTGGCACTGGCTTTGGCTGGGTATTATGAAAAATTCAGATTGATATGGGTCTTGAAGAAAGCTCCTGAAAATGTCTCTACCTCTTGACACTTTTTAAAATGTATGCTCAGGGCAGTTGGGAGGATGACTCCAAAACCTTCTCCAGCCCTGTCTACTCTCTGAATTGCCTAGCTGAATGTCTCATAGGCACCTTGATGTCATCCTATCTACAGGCTGTATCTATCATGGTGGCAGGAACTGCCTGTTTAGTACACCATGATATACTCAGCAACCCATGCAGTACTTAGCACAGATATTTAAGAGGTGCTGATTGGATGAAGGATGGAGTTCTAAAGCAAAACACATCACTTTCCACTTGGAAAAAGTTCATCTCTGGGCTGCTTTGTTTGTTATTGATTTCATCATTGTTGTTGTCAAATTGATCCTTCATCTTTCTCCTTCTCATGTCCTATTGGTCAACGAGTGCTATTTATCTTACCCCAGCAATATCTCTTGAATCCATGATCTCCTCTTTACCATTACCCACTGCCCTAAATTAGTCTTTTTCTGTACTTAGTGCTATCTTCTACTTCCTAATCTAAAATCTGCCATGGTTCCCTATTGCCTTCAACAAAAACTTAGCTTGGCCTTCAAGGGTCCACCACTGGCCTCCATCATTCTTTTGTATGTATCATCCATTTCTCTTCTGTGTGTCTCTTACTCCCACCAAGCTGGTCTCCTCCTCGTTCATCAAAACTATTCTGGGTTTACCTGTTCTTAAATCTGGGCTCATACCTCTTGTCTGTACTCTCCTCTCTTCATTGGATGATCCTGGATTTGATCATCTCTCCTTCTACTGAGTTGAGAATCAGATAGAATTCACACGGTAAGACCCACTCTATGTTGGTGTTGTATATCGGGTGCTGGTGATAAAACCGAGGCTCTGGTATGCTCAGGGATGGTCAAGGTCACACAACTACCACTTATTGGCTATGTTCCATGTTTCAGGTACTCTTCTTGGTGTTTTACATGCTTTCTCCATAATCCTCCCAATAAACTTACAACATGTCATTCGAATGAGATATAGCATTAAAGGATTCCACACCAGCTGTGTTCATTGCCAGGCATGACTACTGGAGGAAACTGGCTCAGCAGATGGAGTAAGTTATTACTGGGAGGACAGGAGCTCAGAGGACATCAGGGGTCACCTTGTGGATGCTGGGTTCCTGAGGAAGGTGGGAGGAAGGAAAGGGGAGATGCAGGGCAAAACCTCCCTCCATTTATGTGAAGTTATTTCTTTCCTGATGAGAGCTGAGATAAAATCTGGACGTTCAAATGGTGCTGTGGCTCTACCTGTATATAAGAAACACCTGAGTTGCTTCTCAAGTAGAACCTGGGATTCTGCATATCTAACAAGCTTCCAGGTAATGTTGATGCTGCTGGGTCCTACACGTTGAGTAGCAAAGGTGGAGGAAAGTTCAATCTATGGCAGTCTGTGACTGGGTCTGGGGTGCTCTGTGGCTGGGGTCCAGGATCAGTCCATGCTTGGGGAATTGGGCCAGTCCATAACTGGAGAATCGTGAAGTTGGCCAGACTTTTGACTTTGACCAACACTTCATCTGTTCTCCAACCTTTTAGCCATGAGTCATAATAAAGAGAGTGAAGGAGAGAAAAAAGATTTCTCCGGAAGTAAAGGCGAAGATGCAGGTCAGATAAAGGAAAGAATTTCTGAGCCATCAGGATTAGTTAGTTCTTGAGGAATTTCCCTATATCCTGGGAGTGTCTGGATGGAAGAATCACCTCCTTTTCTGTAGAGATAATTTCTCCTCCTTCCTCTCTGACAAGGATATAAGATCACTGTCACATCTGGGGGTTTT
>NW_011913234.1:0-1537 GCF_000151845.1 Pteropus vampyrus | reverse complement strand
TTTTTCTTATTTTTCTTGCAGTAGGAGTGTGACTTTTTCCCATTTCTTTTAATTTGAAAGGTTATAAAATATTTTCTTTAGTAAGGCTAGAAGTGATATTTGCATTCATGTCTCAGGCACAATTTCCTATTATGATCAGAAGCCATTAACAGGCATATGGTAAAGTTCAGAAGTAGATTAAAGTAACTATTGAGGAACTAGATATATTTTCTTAAAAGGAACTAAAACTATACTCGGGTAGACAGAAAAGAGAAAGGAAGGGTAACTATCCAGAGCATTCAACCCAATATATTGGAAAGAAGCACTAATGGCAAGGCCTAATTTGGACAAGGCAGATAGCAGGAAAACAGTTTTGTAAATGTGCATTATAATTATTATCATATAGTTCAGCTAGTGAAAGTGTCTTACAGATCTGATAGTGGGCTATAATGCAAACATATGTTAACAATATATGTTACAACCAGGCTCCCTGTTTTACAAATGTATATAGACATTTCTAACTAATTAATGATTATATAATTAATAACAGGCCACACTGAACAATTTTGATTCTCATGACTGATTCTTTAGAAATATTCATAGCAAGCCATTTGTAATGTAATTCTATATTGGTTCTTAAAAACGAAAATAAAGAGTAAAAACTTCACAATATAAGAAAACGGAGGGGAATTTTGAACAATATCGAAAGACATAGATGAACTTTACTTTCCACAAACATCTGAGTGTTATGGTCACTGAAGCAGTATCTTTTCAGAGACTACATTCTCAGTTTATATAATCAGTTAATTAAATAATGCATATTATTTTTAAAAAGTATGGATTGAACACATTAAAAAAGCTAATGATGTGATATGTCCTCTTCGTTAGCAATTTCTTTTCAATATTCAGGAATTACATTGCTGATAAATGGCTCAGCTTTCTTTTTTTTTTTTTTGAACAGTTCAAAATTGAAATGTAACTACATATTATTTAAATCCTTAGAGTGATTAAAAGTATTAAATTCAGATTTCTTCTTCTTGGTATTCTTATAAAGAATTTAAAAGTATATAAAATTTAAAGCAAATAATAACAAAAACAGAGAAACCCAACACTAGCAAAATAATCAAAACACCAGAGACCACAAGACTTTAATGGTAGCACACATGTGACGTAAGTAAACAGGGACAGATAGTAAAAAGACCACTTAGTGTGTGCACAGTCAGAGATAATCGTTAGACAAAAAAATTTCCCTTTGAGATATTCTGATTATTCCATATGAAATATCTGCCTCTTGGAGAGGGGAAAAAAAGCTATATTCTACCTATTGAGAGGAATAATCATTGTTAAATAACCAGTCACAATAAAAAAAAAAAAAGCAGTGGGGCGGGAAACTACTTTAATAGCATTTACAGTGTAATCTGAAGATACTGAAAATTTATTTGATCATGACAAAGAAGACTTTTGTAATTGTGAACAATATAACACTTAATACACTAACTGCTAGAAAGGTGAAATTTATTTTTTAAAAAAGCTACAGTTGTGCTTTTGGAGATTCACC
>NW_011913233.1:0-3753 GCF_000151845.1 Pteropus vampyrus | reverse complement strand
GGCAGATAATCTTAATAAATTTAGAAGGCCAGAATTAAAGACTATAAAGAGAGTGAGGAATGTAATAGCACATGTCTTATCTCAAGGGCAATTGCTACTCAGCTCCAGCCAATTATTTCAATGTGGTCAGTAAGCTTAGAGTTGCCTTATAAAACCTAGAATCCAAATTTTTTTTTTGAATTTTTTTCACCCCTTTTAAGGTTTTTTTTAAGGCCTTGGTTTTTTTTTTTGGGGTTGGGTTTTGGGGTTTTTTTTTTTCGTTCGGGTTCGTTCTTCCCCTTTCGATTTTTTACCTTTTGTTTTTTTTTTTTTTATTCGTTTGTTCGTTTTATTGTTTTCTTCATTTAATTCCCAATTCCTTTGGTTTTAGGATTTCCAATTTGTAACTGTAGAAGCTGTCATGGGGAGAAGCCTATGATAAATGCTCAATAAAACCTTGATTGACTGTTGACTGACAAGAGCCATCATATGTATGCCCTGAGCCATAGTCCTCTCCACAGTCGAGTGCTAGGGAGAAGACTGGAGCAGATCCCACAGTGAGATGCTATGACCAACTGGCTGCCCATCCAGTGAGCATCTGTCATTCCGGTTAGACACACATGGACAGAAAAGAGATCCTCCCAGACTCGAGGCCATTCCTCTCCAGGGATAGGATGCCAGGACATATTCTGGAAACTCTGCCAAGACAAATTTAAATTCAAGAGTTTTTAAGTACCAGTGGTCTATGTAGTACAAAGAACAGAAGCCTAGTTCTCAGAAGGCAAACAGAGGAGTAGAGAGAAGTAGAAAAGTCCTCTACCATCCCCTGTCTTATAGGAGAATAAAATCCTGACAGTGAAGAAAGTTGTGGCATGGTCATTGTTGTTTATTCATAGTTCTGGGTCCTTACCCTCAGAATCACCAACCCTACACTATCAAGCCTACACTACAGCCTGAGGAATGAACCAAAGGTCTTTCTCTGCAGTGAAGGAAGGCTCGGACCAGGGATCAGACACTCAGATTCAAAGCTTGAGTTTATCCCTGAGGAGCTCTAGCTGAGGTGTTTAGCCTCTCTGATCCTCTCTCTTCTCATCAGTAATGTAAGAACAGTCAGACTGCAACTCCCTCTCAGTGGGAGAAGTAGTGTCAGGGGTGGTGAAAAGCACAGACTCATGCCACATACAAATTTGAACATATTAGTTCAGTGACCCAGAGAAAGTTACTTAACTCACTTCTCTGTGCCTGAATTTCCATACCTACAAAAAGAGAATTCAGGCTGCTAAGTTCTTCCGAAGATTAAGTGATATTATACATGTAAAGCTCACTACAAATAGTAGGTTTGAGTTCATGGGTGTGAAAGAAATTAGCAGACTGTTAAGGTATTGTTACAGGATCTTTTGTTCCGTTCTCCAGAGCTGTTAGCACCCCAAAGCGGCCATTCCACTGTTGTTGTGTTGTTATTGTTGTACCTGCCCCAAGATTGCAGGGGCAGGAAAACTTCTCAGCAGGATCTATTTCTGCTGAAATCTAACATGTTCCTTCCTCTGAGGCTACACAGCTTTCATCTCCAATGCCTCTTGCCCACCTGAAAACAGGCCTAAGCAAAATCACTTCTAAAAAAGGAAGCAAATCCTCAATGGTGCTTCAAGATCTTACACACAAAAAGTCCCAAAAGTTACATTCCTGGGTGTGTGTCTCCTCACTGCAGGGTGTCTGAATATGCCTCTCTGTGCCCCTCCATATCTCTGTAAACAAAGGTCTCTGTGTCAACTTCTGTATGTCTCTGTGTATATGCTGTTCTACATCTATACATGTTAGTTTTTGTATGTTGTGTCTCATTTTATGTATAATTGTGCATCTCTCCATGGAACTATATCTATGTCTGTGCCAGTATGTGTGTGTCACTGTTCATGCTGTGAATGTGTGTCTGAGCGTCTGTGCCTGTATGCCTTTCATTATGAAGTTCTAGGATTATGTCTCTGTGCCAGATATGTATCTATATGTGTCTGGAGCCATAGTCTCTAACCATGGGTGTGTGTGTGTGTGTGTGTGTGCGCGTGTGTGTGCATGTGTGTTTGTGTTGTGTGTCTCTTTTTGGGTGTGTGTGTTTTCTCTGTGTTTTGTCTATCAGTGAAACTTCTCTTCTGTATCCCATACCAGATGAGCCATATGCATGTGTTTTTGTATGACAAAGGACAAAACTGAGCAATTTCAATTTGGCCCATCAATGCTCCTCCATCAGTGTTATAACCCTTGGAAAACATATGCTATTAGTTCTCAATCTATCAGCACAGGTTCTGGGGAGCTTTTAAAGGAAACATGATGCCCATACTCTGCTGGCAGAGATTATAATCACCAGGTACTACTCTACAGTGAGACCAGATATGAGAGCTTTACAAAGCACCGGACAATGCCAGTGCAGACGTGGTGGACATTGACTACACCAGGCAAATGGACAGGCCTCTGCTATTCTTAGAAAGCCTATTTTCCCTGCCTGTGACATCAGTAATGTCAGTGAGACAAGGACGGAATTTTGAATAAATCACCTGGTGCAGAAAAGGACAGGCCCCTTTTTTTTCTTTCTGAAGAAGAAAGCGCTTTACCACAATGGACCCTGTGAGTCAACAGTCTCAATATTAACCTATGAAAACAGCTAAGGAGAAACTCTCCTCCAGGCCCAATCCCTTTTCCACTCTGGTAGACATTTGTTTCCTTTTACATACATGTCTGTCTAATTAAAAAAGATGTAGTGCTACCTTAATTTCCATATAAACTCATCACAGTTATTGCAAATTTCTCACAAGCCAAAATAGAATTTATTAACATAATAAACCAAACCCTTCATAAAAATTTAAAGGCATTTTTGAGCATTCTTTACAAAAGAGAAAAGTTAATAAAGGAGGGGGTCCAGCATGGGACAAAAACCTCTCATTCGCAGGAGTGGAGATCTAAAGATAAAGATGAGAAAGAACCCAAGAAGAGGGAGGGAAAGAAATAAAACCTCAGATGCTTGGACCCTGGGACACGGGGGCATCACATGCATCACATCCCATTAAGGTGTTCCTGTGCAAATTAGAAAAAGGCTCCTCTTATCCAGGATTCATCCTCACTCAGGTTCAGAGCAGGACGCCTTCCCATTCAACATCGTAACATCCTGTGGGAGCCTGCAGGGAAGATTCCATAGAGAGACAGGCTATTTCCCCGTTGCAACTTCTGCCTCTAGAGAAGTCCTGAGAATCTGAAGATCTTTCACCCAGGCAGACAGACTAGTACTTAAGAGAAAAGTGGGTTCTCAAATAGTCCTTGGGAAGCACTACTATACCTGGCAGAGTACCTGGCACTCAGTAGATGCTTACTATGTGTTGAATGAATGATTGCATGAATGAATTGCTTTTCAATCTAATGGACTTGAGCAGGCAATTCAGAGGGCTCCCTCAGCCAATTAAAAGCTGCACAAAAAGTCGATGAGAATACTTTCTGATGTCACTGACTTTCTCATGAGGGATACCCTCCTATGCAGCAAAATACTCGAAGAAAAGAATCAAGGTAAGGGGAATGCTGATGTTCCCAGTGAGAGGAATGTGAAGAAAATACATGTTATGTATCCTGAGCTCATTTAAAAGAAAGATTAATTACCAGACAGTAGGGAGGAAGTGCTGAGGGGGGAGGGAGGGGGGACGGAGGAGGAGGGAAAGAATTTTAAATCATTTCTTCAATTAAAATAATTAATTTAAAAAAAATAAAAGAAAGATGAAGTTTAAAAGATATGGGATT
>NW_011913232.1:0-1915 GCF_000151845.1 Pteropus vampyrus | reverse complement strand
CCAAAAAAAAAAAAAAATAGCAGAAAAATGGCCTCACTTAACATTTTTGCAGATCTCTTTAATGTCTGTCTTAATGAGAGACAGGTAGATCCCCATAGCTGCTTCTGCGTTCGGTCTTTTGCAGGATGTTGTTTAGCTGGAATAAATGAAGGAAACGTAGCCTCATGGAATTTTACTCACCGCTGCTCTTGTCGACCATAGCGGTCGTCTGTATGAACGTCAACATGGTGAAAAAGGCAAATAACGCCTTAGTGTGATTATGAAAATAATTTTGACCTCACGCTCTTCTTGCAAGTGTCTCTGAGACACAGTCTCCCTCCCTCCCAAGATCTGTGTGCCACACTTTGAGAACCAGTGCCGAGTATATCTGATTGTGACCAGATGAAATCGTTGATGTTGG
This sequence comes from Pteropus vampyrus, assembly GCF_000151845.1. Lineage (NCBI taxonomy): Eukaryota > Metazoa > Chordata > Mammalia > Chiroptera > Pteropodidae > Pteropus > Pteropus vampyrus. The sequence goes on along the minus strand of NW_011913232.1, from coordinate 1,515 downwards.
ACTATTAGGACCTGCGACGATGGCCATGTCATAGGCGTCCAAACCCACTGTTTTCCTGGTCAGGTCCCACCGTTGGACATTATCGGGGTACGTATCCTCCGGGACTGTGTTGATGTGAGCTGCTTTGAACAAGTGACATGTCTTTCTCTGTGCCCTGAGTTCCAATCGGGGGGAGCTGGAGTTTGGGGGATGTGGAGGGACCGTGGGCTGGGGGTGACGTCAGGCTGAAAGAGAACTGTGATGTCTCAGCGTTGGCTTGACATCGCACGGACGGACTGGCTTCCTCTCCGTTTCGACAGGGACTCTGGGCCGAAGGTTGCCGGCGAGAGGCCACGTGGACTTCGGCCAGGTGTTTAGAATGACGGATCCTTTGGCCCCGTTAAGAAGACAAAAACAAAACCCACTTTTTCTAGATGAAGACGTGTGGGCTGGATTGTGGCGTGGCGGAACAGCCCGTGTGGGTAGATTCCTGACTGGTTTGGGAGGTCTCTAAGAGCCCCCCCTCCCCCGCCAGAAAAGTTCCGTGGGGTATTTGTATGCTATCATCGAAGTCGGTTTTCCTGCTTTCGGGTTAGTGCAGTTCCAGGAAATGGGGAGACAGGACAGCGGACCCACGGGCCAAGGGGGAGCCGCGCCGGGCCTGGCGATCCATCAGGAGGGTTAGAGGCGGTGCTCTATGCCTGCGACTTAAACGATTCTTTGCATGAGGTAAGGTGAATATTCTTCGCTTTTCTTTTCTTTTTCATAGGGAGAGGGGCACTGAATATCTATCTATTCATTCTACGTTTGGTGACTGCACCTGATTTAGCTCTGGAGTCACCACCCCTTCTCTACCCCGAGCCCATAGTTTGATCCTGGGGACACTCATTTCGTTCATCACCATTGGGGGCCAAATTTCCTTCTAGCCCCCCCTCCCCCGCCAGAAAAGTTCCGTGGGGTATTTGTATGCTATCATCGAAGTCGGTCTTCCTGCTTTCGGGTTAGTGCAGTTCCAGGAAATGGGGAGACAGGAGAGCAGACCCACGGGCCAAGGGGGAGCCGCGCCGGGCCTGGCGATCCATCAGGAGGGTTAGAGGCGGTGCTCTATGCCTGCGACTTAAACGATTCTTTGCATGAGGTAAGGTGAATATTCTTCGCTTTTCTTTTCTTTTTCATAGGGAGAGGGGCACTGAATATCTATCTATTCATTCTACGTTTGGTGACTGCACCTGATTTAGCTCTGGAGTCACCACCCCTTCCCTACCCCGAGCCCATAGTTTGATCCTGGGGACACTGATTTCGTTCATCACCATTGGGGGCCAAATTTCCTTCTGGCTAAGACTTCTCGGCTTGCGGTTTCTGGGTGTTTGCAACCGAAAGACCCCTAACTGATTCTGGCGAAAATTTTATCCAGTCGACAAAGGAATTACGTTGGGAGGGACCGTTAAGAGGCTCTCGACATCCCAGAATGTCAAGGCCCCAGACTACGAAGGTGAGGGACACAAGCATGGACGTAAAGTCCTCAAGTCGGCCTCA
>NW_011913231.1:0-994 GCF_000151845.1 Pteropus vampyrus | reverse complement strand
TCTGAGAATGTGGACCAACTGCTCCTGTTCTGTAAAATGCATTAAACAGAGCCCACAAATACTTTTTTTCTTACACACTAACTATGACCACTGGCTAGAGGCCACCTAGATGTGTTAAGATTCTGAAGCTGTATCTTGGTTAATAATAAGTATCAGTGATCTCATCAGATAGAGTGATGTTATATGTTCAAAAATTTTAAATCTTTGAACTCTTTTTCTCTTGAGTTGTTACATTACTCAGAAACCATCCAAATTATAAATCACCATTATCATAAAATGAAATAAAATAAAAATGAAAAAGAGTCCTAATGTGACTTCAGAGTTTATAATAATTAACATTTATATAGAGCTATTGAATCAATTAATGACTAACCAGTATAATAAATCCTGTAGCTACATGACAAATCTATCTAATGTGTACAATTAAACAACCTTAGAAAAGGGTTTTTACCATATTTTACAATTAGAAACATGTTATTACATGTTTTAGTTTTCTACAATTGTTAGGCCTTTCAATAAAATAATAGAAAAGATTTCAAATGGGACTTAAATCTGAACTTATGGATCCTAATATTCTTCTCTGTCCAGATTATCCAAAATTAAACAATTTAATATTAGAGATAGTACAGCATAGGGATAGTAAAAATGCAAATTTTAGAGCTAGATTTAAATTGTATCTCTATTACTAGATTGTGAATACAGACACTACTTAGCCTTATTTTATCTCAATTTCTCTATCTGCTATTGTGTTTAATAACACTTACTTGAGAGAGACATTTTGAGGATTTAATAAGATGGATGATTCCTGGAAAAACCTTAGAACAATACTTGTCATATACTAAGCATTTAACATAAATTAGCTATTATGTAAAGAAGAAAACACTTTTTTTCCGTGGTGAACTTTTATAATTAGGGTTTATTTTAATTTTTATTATTTTTTAAATTATTTTTATTTCCAACCAAAAGTTAAAGGAGGATAGGTGGAATGATGACA
>NW_011913230.1:0-2013 GCF_000151845.1 Pteropus vampyrus | reverse complement strand
GCAGCCGAGGTGGGCGCCGGAGCGGGGAGCGGCGACGCCACCGCCGGGCTCCCCAGCAGAAAGGCCCCCGGGGACGCGGCGTGAACCTCTGCGCCTGAGCCCGCAGGGCCCCCGCCGCCGTTGCTGATGGTCCACAGGCACGGGTAGGGGCTGCAGAGACAAAGACAGGGAGGACGTGGTGACGCCCCGGAAAGGGTGGCCACCCGCCCGCTGCACGCACAGTGCTGGGGGGCCCGCTGGGAGCGGGGCGGACCCGGACCCGGCCGCTCCTGCAGAGAAGCTGGGAGAAGCCGGCAGGCGTGCCGGGCGCAGGCACGTGACGAAGCGCCCCGAGACCCGCATTCTGAGGCTGCCCCTGAACACAGGTCTCCACGTCTCGGGGCCTCCCTCCCTCCCTCACGGCCTGTGGACACGGGGGCGGCGGGGGGAGTGAAGAGGGAGATCTGGACCGTGCCCTCTGTGACTGAGACGTCCCCCGGGCCGGGAGAGCCGACGAGGCAGAACGACCGGGACACACTGGGGTCGGAAAACCTGGGCTTGCAGCCTCGCTCTGCCGCCATGAGCTCCGTGACCTGGGTCAAAGCATTTAATGTCTGAGCCTCGGTGTCCTCATCTGCAAGATTCTCAGTGACAATTACACGCGCCTTCCAGATACTGCTGAGGACGAAATGAGACGAGCGTGTGATGCTAGCACATCACGCTCGGAAGACGGTGGTGGTTCAAATTCTTCCATCCCTGGTCTCTAGCGGTCAGCTCTGGTCCCCGGCAGAAAGGCCGGGAGCTGGACCACTTTCTGGGACCTCTCTTGTTCTGCATGACACTGGTGTCACCTAGCCAATTTTTAAGAAATACTGCTGCCTGCGTCCTGCCTCGAGATTTCGATCTCCCTAGTCTGGCATGCAGCCTGGGTGTCGGGAATTTTAAGATCTTTCCAGTTGATTTTAACGTGCAGCGAATTCTGCGCCTTCACGTAGACCCTGCGTGAAAATGACAGCAGCGGGACGGGCAGAAAAGCCTCGGATGCTGCGAGCCTCTGGTCATCGCCGTGTTCTGACCGACTTGCCAGCCTCTGCCGCCTGATCCTGCGTGGCGTCGTAACAGGCTCATTACACAATGAGGGCTCCGAACACAGGTTTTCTCTAGAAAAATCTGTACAGTCAGGAAGGGGCTAAACACACCACTGGGAAACCGGAGGTGGCAACGCCGCCCCGTGCCCTGTGCCACGTTTCAGACACTGCGGACCCCACTGGACCGGAGGAAACCGCGGAAGCCCGTGCCCTGCACGTCGTTTTCATGTTTAACGAGCCAGTCAGCTGGCTCGGATGCTGGCCGGTTTCTTCTGCATCACTCGGAGCCCCTTCCCCACGCCTCCTGGGCAGAGGGAGGCCATGGGCTCCGAGTCACGTGACCGACATTTTTAAAGCCTCTCAGCTTTAGTTGCTCCTTCAGCAAAACGGGAACTTTAATACCGGCCTCGTGCGTATATTCGAAGACTATAAATGACTTGCATAAAGGGTCTAGTACAGACCTCGGCAAGCGGTTAATCTCCTCGAGGACTCGCCTTCTCATTTCCTACCATGACCCTGGTCACTGCATTTCCCTCAGATCCTCCAGCCACGCACTGTCCCGCTGAAGTGAAGTGTGAGCCACGAACACAAGGCTAAATTTTCTAGCGGCCACATTTTTACAAAGGAAAAGAAAATGAACTTATCATTAATGATGTTTTGTGTAAATAAAAATATTTAAAATGTTATCATTTCACATTATGCATTCGGTGTGAAAAAATCATTGACTTTTATTCTTCATTTTATGCTACGTCTCCTAAATTCTCTGTGTATGTTACCGTTACAGCATGTCTCAGTTTGCATGAGCGGCATTTCGAGGGTCTGGTAGCCGCAGGTGGCCGGTGGCCACTGCCCTGGACAACACAGCACTAGACCCTGAGGCCACAGCAGCATCAGCATCACGGTCATCAAGACCACAGTTTATGGCCGCATCAGCGATACCTGGAGG
>NW_011913229.1:0-1201 GCF_000151845.1 Pteropus vampyrus | reverse complement strand
CATTTTACATATATGCATTTGTCATTTGTATTTTTTTCTTTTGTGAATTATTACTTGGTTAAAAATGAAAGATAAAAACTTAATAGAAGATGGGCAAAATATTTTTATTGCTCCATTTTCCTATATATTTTGGATGTTTTTGGATATTAATCCTTTTTGTAGCACATATTTTACAGCATTTTCCCGTAATACTTTGCCTTTTTTTTTTTCATTTTGTGGTGTATTTTATCATTCAAAGGCTTTTAATTTATATGTCAAGGCATTTCTTTTATAGCTTTCTGGTTCTCTGGTTCTGTCTCACATGGAAGACCTTTTCTATCTGAAGATTTTGAAAATATTCCATTTTTTTCTATAAACACAATTTTGTTTTTACATCTATCTCCTCAACCCTTCTTTCTCTAATTTATTTTATGCATAAAATGGAATTGGAGTCTATTTTTTTTTTAATGTTAATACATTTATAAGCAATTATTTCAATCTTATTTAAAAGGCCTTTCTTATTCACATATTTGTAATCCTATCTTTATCTAAATACAAACTCATATTTTAATTTGATTCTGTTTAATTGGGCTCTTTGTTCTTTTCAGCACTAGTACCATCTTGTTCTAATCAGTTTAGCTTTATAGTATGTTGTGGTTGACAAAGTTTTCTTTTGTTCTCTTTAAAAATTTTACATATTTTCTCTTAAATAAGAACTTAAAATTAATTTGACAAAGCCTACTAAAAAGCCCTGCTGTAGATATGACAAGATATGCATTGGATATATAAATTAATTTTTAAAGAGTTAATGTCTTTTTAAATATGAGCTTTCCAATACCAAATCTTGTTGCTCCTTATTTACCCAGGTTCCTAAGTCAAGTCCTTTGATTTTTATATACATGGGTTGTGGTAATATCATATTATTCCATATTTTTTAAAACAATATATGCTGCTAAAGGAAATGGCATTCCTTCTACACTTACATATTCTATTTTTCATAACTTGTATACATAGAATTAATTAATTGATTGTCTTGCAAATGTCATTGTGTTTTGACTTGAACTTTGAAATTAGGGACTAAAAAGCCTAAATTTTTGTTGTTTGGTGCTTGTGTTCGTTTTTGGTTTTTGTTTTAATAAAGCATTGTTAGATTGGGTGATACAAAAATGAATAAGATGCATTCCTTGTTTTCAATGACAATACTATCTAGCAAGAAAAATAC
>NW_011913228.1:0-2183 GCF_000151845.1 Pteropus vampyrus | reverse complement strand
AAGTACAGAGAGTTCCTATATACCCTCTGCCCCAAACACACTTACAGCCTTCTCTACTATCAACATCCTCCATCAGAGTGGTACATTTTTAACAATCTATAAATCTATGTGTATACATCATTATCACCCCAAATCCATAGCTTACATTACAGTTCACTCTTGCTATTGTATATTCTATAGGTTTGGATGAATGTATAATGAATGTATATGATTATATAATGTGTAATTAATGGGTTACTGTATCCACCATTATAGTATCATATAAAATAGTTTCATTGCTCTAGAAATTCTCTGTGCTCCAATACATCCCTCTCTCATTTCTAACTCTTGGTAACCACTAATATTTTTTACTGTCTCCATAGTTTTGCCTTTTCCAGAATGGCATGTAGTTGGAATCATAGAGTATGTAGCCTTTTAATATTGGCTTCTTTTATTTAGTGATATGTATTTAAGCTTCTTCCATATCTTTTCCTGACTCATATCTTTTTAGCACTAAATAATACTCCATTGTCTGGATGTACCACAGTTTGTTTATACATTCACCTACTATGGGACATCTGGGTTGCTTCAAAGTTTTGACATTAATAAAGCTTCTATAAACATTCATGTGCAGGATTTTGTGTGCATTACTTTTAAATTCATTTGGGTAAATACCACAGAGTATGATTTCTGGATATCATGGTAATAGTATGTTTAGTTTATAAGAAACTGCTAAACTGTTTTCCAAAATGGCTGTACCATTTTGCATTTATACCAGCAATAATAAAAAAAATTCCTATCTCCATAACCTCATCAGCATTCAATATTGTCAGCATTCTGGATTTTGCAGTGGTATCTGGTCATTTTAATCTGTATTCCCCCTATGATTTATAATGTAGAGCACTTTTTTATATGCTTATTAGCCATATGTATATCTTTGGTAATATGCCTGATTACATCTTTTGCCCACTTTTTAAAATCAGATTATTTTCTTATTGAGTTTTGAGTTCTTTGTTTATTTTGGATGACAATCAGATGTCTTTATCAGATGTCTTGTAAATGTTTCCTCCCAGTCTGTGGTTTGTCTTCTCATTCTCTTGAGATTATTTTTATAATTGAATAAACATTCTACATTTTAAAATATATATCATAAGTAATATACTGAATGACTTAAATTATTTTAACTTACAACTCTGTACATAACAGCTCTGTTATAGTGGTCATACCATAGAGAGTACACATGAATCAATATAGTCTGAATCTATATAACTGAATATCTTTCTGTGCATCTTTACTATTTTTAATATACGCTTTAAAATAAATATAGCCATTGCTGGGATTCCTCTTCCATGCAGTCCATGTCACATCTAAGTTTTTATAGGCACAGCAAAAGCAAATGCTCTGTAAATGCAAATGCTCTGTAAATCCATAAAAATCAAATGCTCTATTTCTAGACAAAGCATCTGTCTTGAGTCCCGGATTTCCTGCGTGATGAACTAAGTAGCACCCTTTCTCTGCCTTGAGCAGAAAGTGTCCCAAGAAAATACTCCTGCCTGCTTTGCTTCTGGACCTCTTCCACTCTACAGAACCAAACATGCCTTGCCAGAAGTTTCCTTAGCCCCTCAAAAATCAGCTACCCAGGACCCACCTCAGTTGAAAGGCGTTTAAGGAGCTCACACTCCCAGAAGCCCCAAAGCTTCTAATCTGTCTGTGGTCAAAATGCTAAGAGGCCAAAGCTCCCCCAAAGCCAAAAGTCTGTTTTTCCTTTTAGATTTTCCCACCCCTTCAAAATTTTCAGTTTCATAATCTTTTCCCTGCCTTTACTCAATAGGATATAGATGTTATCTGCCCCATGCTCTAGCCAAGACTCTCTTTGTAAATTCTTTTCTACTTCTAATGGAAAAAGAATTCTCCTTATTATTATTGAGGGTCCTTAAGCATGTCTCTTACTTTGCTTGAATCTTAGCTTTTATGTCTGTCAAATGGAGATAAAATTGTCTTCCATTCAGGGCTGCTATGAAGACTAGAAATGATGTGTGTAAATCATATTACACATCTTTATTCAACAACATTGCTGTTGATTTGTTCATTCTACTTACATTTCTTAGTTAATTCCTTGTCCTTGTATTAATACCTTTCTGAACTCTCAATTCCATGTTGCAGTCCAAGTGTTTTCCTTGAGAAGGTACAGGCGAGACAGAAAG
>NW_011913227.1:0-996 GCF_000151845.1 Pteropus vampyrus | reverse complement strand
TTAGGATAGATGAACTTTTATTTCATATTGATCTATTTTTTATTTCTTAATGTAAGTTAAGCTTAAATAATTAACAATATATAAACATCCACTTTCATGATATACAAGTATACGGTAGTGGAAAGAAAGAAGGAAATTGATCATGTTATGCCTTGAGAATAAATGTAGAGCAAAATACTTATTTTTTATATGAAATTGGTTTATATTCTATGTTTAAACAAGAGAGGTGTCATTTTCAGAGTGTGTAAGCTATTTGGTGCTACATTGCATTAGATTTAAGTATCTAATCATATAATAATTTAATGAGAAAATTGTGGAGTATTATGTGAGAAAAAAATTTTTCTCCAGAAAAACAAGTGATAGGATTATCTGTATCTGTATGTCTGTGTATCCGTGTCTACCTCTATGGCTTTATTTTAAGGAGTTGGCTCAGGTGATGGTGGGTGGAGTGGCAAGTCTGAAATCTGTAGGGCAGGCTAGCTACTCATATAAGAGTTGATACTGTAGTCTTGAGTCCCAAATCCACAGCTTAGGTCAGCCACCTGGAAACTCAGACACAGATTGCTGTTATAGTCTCAAGTCTGATATCTGTAGGCAGACCGGAAACAAGCAGAATATCTACTTTGAAGTCTGAGGCAGGATTTCTTCTTCTTTGAGAAACCTCATTCTTAAATTTATTGAATCAACTTATTGAATCAGGCCCCCTCACATTATGGAGGGTGATCTGTTTTATTTAAAGCCAACTAAGTGTAAATATTAATCACCTCTACAAACACCTTCAAAGCACCATCTAGCTAGTGTTTGACCAAACGACTGGGTACTATAGCCTAGTCGATATATAAAAGTAACTATTACATCTTATTATCTCTTTTAGTCAAGGACCTTGTTTAATTAGTGTTTCTATTCCCAAGATGTTTAGTACAGTGCCTTATACATGGCAGGTAATCCAGTAACATCTGTTAAATAAATTTAATGAAAATTTCATTGCTTAGAGCC
>NW_011913226.1:0-1669 GCF_000151845.1 Pteropus vampyrus | reverse complement strand
ATACCTGAGCCCTGAGGAAGGGGTGTGCGTGACAAGAAGCCATCTTATTTGCCCCATACCTTAGTGCAAGGCGAAACACATAGTCCATGCTTAATGAATCTGTTAAAGAGATGAATGGATTTTTTTTCACTGAATAAATTTGACATATAACATGTAAATTTAAGGCATACAGTGTGTTACTTTGATACATTCATAGTTAATACTGTTGTAATGATATTTATCACATTACATAATAATCGTACAGTATTATCCTGCAGTTCATGCCTATTTCCTCTAACCAGCCCTGACGCCTTATCAGAATGAAGTGTTTCCAAGAAAATGAAACACTCAACAGTAAGTTGCATGTTTTCACTACAAAGGTGATGTTTTACAAACGAACAAGTCCCTGGATGATATTGCCAGGAGACCCTGTACATTCCCGAGTGCCACTGCTTCATTCTGTAGGAGAGGAAATAAGTTCAGGGAGGTCACACAGAGTCGGGGTGACAGATGGCCTCCTGTCATTGCCCATGTTCTCGCCTTCTTACCAACCCTTCCCAAATGTGTCACTTCCTAGAGAACCTGTTCTATGTTCTGCCAGCTTCTGAATGCTCTGCCTGTTCCCCAAAACCCCCGGTCTTGAAAGATGTCACCTACCAAACTTCATCTGTTAGAGAAACTTACTATATTTGGGGTAATCAAAAACAAAAGACTGAAAGTTAGACTTTCTGATCACTGTGATCTAACCAGTAGCCACACTGAATTGATATAATTTTGGCAAAAAACACCTGTTTTGGGAGAAAGGGACACATCGCATAAAGCTTTAGGAAGTGACGAGCATGGTTCACAGACAGACACCAGTAGTGACCTAACACTCTTAGCGCCTTAGAGACCTGAGAGGCCCTGGAGCCCTGAGGACCGAGGCCCCTCCACCTGCCACCTCGCAGCCTGGACTCGTGGTTACTGAGACGCTAAAAACAAAATACCGGTGTTTCAGAGTGAGTGTGTTGAATTGATGCTTTTCTTTTTTTTGCTTTTTGCACATAGATTGAATATGAAAGGAAAAAGAAAGAAGATGGAAAACGAGCTCGAGCTGATAAACAGTACGTGTTGGATATGCTGTTTTCGGCCTTCGAGAAACATCAGTATTATAATCTTAAGGACTTGGTGGACATCACGAAACAGCCGGTGGTACGTATGCGCTCACGTGGCTCCCTTCTTCGGCGTCAGTACGTGGATCGTATGTGAACACACTCACATGCACCTATGCTAGGGTCAGGTTTTATTTCAACCCCCAGAAAAGAGTCTTTATTTTAATTTTCACTTTTCAATTAGAGTTGACATTCAGTATGATATTAGTTTCAGGTGTACAACGTAGCAGTTGTTTATATAACTTAGAAAGTGATCCCCATTGGTCTAGTACCCACCTGGCACTGTGCACAGTTTAGTTGTTACAATATCACTGATTCTGTTCCCTGTGCGGTGCTTCCCATCCCTGTGCCTGTTTCATAACTACTCATTTGTGCTTCTTGATCCCTCCACTGTTCTCACCCAGCCTCCCAACTCCGCTCCCCTCTGGCCATCATCACGTTGTTCTCTGTGTCTATGGGTCTGTTTTCATTTCGTTGGTTCATTTATTTTGTTCCTTAGATTCCACATATAAGTGAGATCCTATGGTATTTGTCTGTCT
>NW_011913225.1:0-1167 GCF_000151845.1 Pteropus vampyrus | reverse complement strand
CGTGTACATGTGCCAGGCACAGGGTAAGCCTCAGTGAATGTCACTTAAATCTAAATTGGAATCCTAGCCCCCATACCCAGAATGCCAACCTGTAGAAAGCCATCGCTGATGCAGAGCAGTGCGGCGAAGTAGCCCTCAAGGACGCCAATACTGACCTTCAGGATCTCAAGGCCGCCCTGCAGCAGGCCAAGGAGGACCTGGTCCGGCTGCTACGTCAGTACCAGGAGCTGATGAACGTCAAGCTGGCCCTGGACATCGAGATCGCCACTTACCGGACCCTTCTTGAGGCCGAGGACTGCAGGTTAGTGGGGGTCCCTTCGGTTCCCTGGAGACCAGAGGCCTGGCAGCTTTCTTGCCTGAGCCTGCGGCCGGGTACTGTGTGTGCGCATGCGTGGTAGCTCTTTGCAGGCTCAGCCTCCAAAGGGCTGTGAGATACTGCCAGATGTCCAGGAAAGCTATGTTTTCTGTGCCTGTTGACCCCACTAGAACTTCATCTTGGATAGTTTTCCCCACCCTTCATGTCTCATGTTTTAGCTGTAAAACACATGTCCACAAAGAGGAGTCATAGGCATAAATATTATTTCTAGATCATTTCTTTATTACTGCCTTAATTGTAGGTTTCTGAAAAGTGCATTCCTGTAGGTTGGCACTTGGCTCTGGCCCATGTGGGTTCAAATACTATTTATTGAATGAAGAGGATCCTGAGGAGCGGGGAGAGGATAGGTTGGCCCAAGAATGATCCTCCGATCTGTTACCCTCCGGGAAAATGTTAGTGGAAAGAGTAATCATTTAAGTCTGACTCCGCCCGAAAGAAAGAGGAATGCATGCCATGATTGCTTTGCGAACTTATCTAGTGTATTTCTTATTGTCAACCTCAATTAGGAAGGAGTTGGGGAACCAAGTCTTTCACTGCTGTTGACCTAAGCAAGGTGCTTTTAGGGAAGGGAGGACCTGGGGCAGATCACTAACACTGAGGTCTGTTTTTCTGCCGGGATGTCTGGCGAGTGCCAGAGTTCCGTGAGCATCGGTGAGTCCCAGGTTCCTTCTTTGGGAATGGATTGTGCGTCTTTGAATAATGTTTCTAGAAAGGCGGGCCAGAGCTGGCGTGAGATCACCCTATCTACAGGCTGGAAAGAACTGTTGGCTGGGTAATCCAGTGACTCTGGG
>NW_011913224.1:0-2539 GCF_000151845.1 Pteropus vampyrus | reverse complement strand
GTAAGTATGAACAAATAGTCTCCTCAGAGGCTATTTTAGTTTATTTTTTCATTTGCCAAATAAAGAAAAAACAAATTCTGTCCTGCCTTTTTCATAGAGGTATTAATGAGATATGTTTAAGTGAGCTATCTCATTGAATGAGAAAATGATATCTAAATGTTATTTAAAAGATATCTAAATGTGCAAACACATTGGAAATTGTACAGAGTTTAGATATTGCAGTATTTTAATTTCATGGTGGGTTTTTTTTTTTTTTTTTTTGGCAGGACGTTGTAAAATGTTTATTAAAATCTAACATTCTCACCAGTACTATATTTTCTGGCTCAAAATATGACTATCCTATGTTTATACAGATCTCTGCACTTTTAAATGCCTAAAGTATTTTTTAAATTAAGTTTATTGGGGTAACATTGGTTAATACAATTATATAATATTCAGGCATACATAATCTATTGACATCTGTATATTCTATTGTATGTTTACCATCCAAAGTCCAGTTTCCTTCAATACTATATATTTGATCCCCTTTACCCACTTCTCCTTCTCTTATACCTTTATATTTGACCCTCTTTATCTCATCTACCCCCCTCCTCTTCCCCCACCCCACTAGTAAACAATACTTTATAGTCCTCTAGTAACCACTAGTCTATTGTCCATGTCCATAAGTCTCTGTTTGTTTGTCCTGTTCATTTGTTGCTTTTAGGTTTATATCCCACATATAAGTGATATCATATGATTTTCAACTTTTTCTGTCTGGCTTATTTCGCTTAGCATGATTATCTCGAGGTCCATCTATGTTGTCACAAATGGCGGTATTTCATCTCTTCTTATGGCTGAGTAATATTCCACTGTATATATGTACCACAGCTTCTTTAGCCAATCATCTATCGTAGGACACTTCGGTAGCTTCCATGTCCTGGCCACTGTGAATAATGCTGCTATGAACATTGGTGTGCGAATATCTTTTCGAGTATGGGTTTTCAAGTCTTTGGGTTAAATATCCAGTAGAGGGATTACTGAATCATATGATAGATCAATTCTTAGCTTTTTGAGGAACCTCCATACTGTTTTCCATAGTGGCTGTACCAATTTGCAGTCCCAGCAGCAGTGTATGAGGGTTCCTTTTTCTCCGCATCCTCTCCAATATTTGTTATTACTTATCCTGTTGATTATAGCTATTCTAACAAGATGTGAGGTGGTATCTCATTGTGGTTTTGATTTGCATTTCTCTAATAGCTAGTGATGTTGCGCATCTTTTCATATATTTGTTGCCCACTTGTATGTCCTCTAGGGAGAAGTGTCTGATCAGGTCCTCTGCCCGTTTTTTGATTGGATCATTTGTGGGTTTTTTTTTTTGTTGTTGTTATTGAGTAGTATGAGTTCTTTGTATATTTTGGATATTACGCCTTTATCAGAGGTGCTGCTTGCAAATATATTTTCCCTTTCGGATGGTTGTCTCTTTACCTTGTTGACGATTTCTTTTGCTAAGCTTTTGAGTCTGATGTAGTCCCATTCATTTATTTTTGCTTCTTTTGCTTGCCTTTGAGGTCAAATTCATAAAATCCTCTTTAAGTCTAAGGTCCTTGAGTTTAGTTCCTATGTTTTCTTCTATATATTTTATTGTCTCAGGTCTTCTATATATTTTATTGTCTCAGGTCCTTAATCCATTTTGAGTTAATTTTGGTGTGCAGTGATAGACAACAGTCTAGTTTCATTCTTTTGCAGGTGGCTTTCCCGTTTTCCCAGCTCCATTTATTGAAGAGGCTTTCCTTTCTCCACAGTATGTTTTTGGCTTCTTTGTTGAAAATTAGTTGTCCATATAAATATGGGTTTACTTCTGTACTCTCGATTCTTTTCCACTGGTCCATGTGTCTGTTTTACTGCCAATACCATGCTGTTTTGATTACTGTTGCTTTGTAGTATAATTTGAAGTCGAAGAGAGTGATGCCTCCAGCCTAGTTCTTTTTTCTCAGGATGGCTTTGGCAATTCAGGATCTCTTGAACTTCCATACAAATCCGATGATTTTTTGTTCTATTTCTTTAAAAACTGCTGACGGGATTTTGATAGGGATTGCAGTAAATCTGTATAATGCTTTAGGTAATAAGGTCATTTTAACTATGTTGATTCTTCCAATCCAAGAATATGGAATATCTTTCCATTTCTTTGTATCGTCTTCGATTGCTTCTAATAGGGTCTTGTGGTTTTCATTATATAGGTCTTTCACTTGTTTCATTAAATTTATTCCAGGTATTTTATTCTTTTTGTTGCAATTGTAAAAGGAATTATTTTTTCCACTTCTTTTTCTGATGCTTCATTATTAGAATGTAGGAAAACTATAGATTTTTGAAGGTTGATTTTGTATCCAGAGACTTTACTATATTTTCTTATTGTTTCTAGTAGTGTTCTTGTGGAGTCTTTAGGGTTTTCTATATAGAGAATCAAGTCATCCGCAAATAATGACAGTTTGACTTCTTTGTTTCCTATTTGGATGCCTTTTATATCTTTCTCTTGTCTGATTGCACTTGCTAGGACCTCCAA
>NW_011913223.1:0-2788 GCF_000151845.1 Pteropus vampyrus | reverse complement strand
GTGACTTGCTGGAGGGCACGGGGTCGAGGGTGCACAGCCTAGGAGAAATGGGCCTTCTTCAAGAGTCCACGCCAAGGCCCATTCCGATCCCTGTGTTTTGCAGAATGTCAGTCCCCCTTACAATGAGTCTATCATGAGAGACAGATCATATTCAGACAGGGCTGAAAAAAGTTCGGTTCCCATTACCTGCCAACACTGCCTGCAGTGCACTAGAAATTAAGATTTTCAGAAAATACATAAATCCAGTAGTTACTCTATGACTAGCACGATTATTTTAGTTTTTCGTGATAACATTCATTAAATGTAATACTTAAAGATTTTTTAAATCCCTATATAAGTGGACTGATGCAATTCAAACTCTCCTTGTTCAAGGGTCAACTGCATTCTAGATGTGAATTTGGGAATTTAAGCTAAGTATTTAAAATATACCCAGATTTTCAACTGTGGTGTGGAGCGAGTTGGTACCCTAACCTCACACCGTTCAAGAGTTAACTGTATTTGTAACCCCGCTCTAGTATTTTTTAACTACTAGATATTTTTCCTTTTAAAATACACATATATATAGATTTTTCATTAATATACAAGAAACCTCATTAAATGGAAGTGGCTTGGGCCTCTCTTGATCCCTAAGAAGCCTTGGTTTCACACAGGTGCCAGCACCCAGTTAGCTGGGGTCACATAAATCCTTTGTTCTCAGAGTTAAGCATCCCAAGTTCTTTCAACAGTCTCACTTTTAGTCGCTGTGGAAAGTAATCCTCTTAATTCTCTTACTTTAGTTTAATCAGGACAGAATTCCTCCCACCTTGCCATGGCTGCTGGGGTATAGGGAAGGTGGAGGGAAGCAGCAGCCACGTGCGTGCGTGCTTGCGTGCGTCCGTGCTTGCGTGCGTGCTTGAGTGCTTGCGTGCGTGCATCACAAAGTAGGCCCTGGACTGTCTCCATGCTTCCTCCTGTTCTTTAAGGCTCCCATAATCCTCCTAGGTAAAATTTAAGAGCAACACCCAACAGTGACAGCACAGGACCAGAGAGTGGAGTAACTTTTCCAAGGTCACAGGTCCTTTTTTCATAAGTCTGAGTAGTTTATTCCAGGATTTAATTTGGATCATTGAAAATCCCTTAAAATACAAGTCACTGCTGGGTGAGAGATGAGTGCCTGAAATGGAATCTGAGACTAGGGAAGAAGAACCAACATTATTTCCTGCGTGCTTACTGTGTGCCAGGCTCTGAGGCACATTACGCCCTGGGATTTCCCCAGTAACTGAGCTAGGAACCATTGACAGTTCTGGTTTTACAGCAAAGGGACTTAGAGCCTTAAATTAGGAAGGTGAAATACTGTAGCAACTAAGAAAATGGCCACAGGAATTTGTAATCCAGCTCAGTGGCATCAAGTTGAGGGCTCTTGGACAAGTCAGTGGACTCTTAAAGTGTACTTTTTTTCCTCTAGGAAATTGCGTTAATAACTGTGCTCACTCCAAGGGGATTTTCAGCCCGAGGCAGATGGGCCTTAGGGCTTCTCCCTCCCTGAGGGCTATCTCTGATCTGGAGGGCCACCCTAAACCAAGGCTAGGGATATCTGAGTGTCCCCTGGAGCAGAGGCTGATCACGTAGGCTCTGAGATCTGGCCAGTCTCCAGGGCAGCAAAGCAGAGCATCCTTGTCAGGCCTATCCACCTGGGAACTTTCTTCTACCTGTTTGAGCCCTGGCTCAACCCCATAGCACTGTCCAAATAGGAGCATTTCCTCTTTTTCACTAATGCCACCCCTGAAGCTGAACTGGAACATGAACAGCCTCTGTGCAAGTCCTTGTCCTCCTCCATCTCTGATGTCTGCTCCTCCTAGTCAGCTCTTAGTCACTCATTCAGTCAATGAACATTTTTTTTTTTGCCAGAGTATTTTGTATTTTTTTTCCAACTTTATTGAGGTATAATTGATATAACTGTGAGTTTAATGTATACAATGTGATATCTGATACATGTATATATTGCAAAATGATGACCATCATAAGATTAGTTAACACATCTATCACCTTACATAGTTACCATTTTTTTGGTAGTGAGATCATTTAAGATTTACTCTTAACACTTTCAAGTATAAAATATAGTATTCTTAACTATAATCACCATGCTTTACAATAGATCCCAAGAACTTATTCATCTTATAACTGAAACTTTGTGCCCTTTAATAACCATTATCAGTTCCTCCACCCCTATCCTCTGGCAACTACCAATCTACTCTTCTTTTCTATGAGTTTGGTTTTTTTTAATTCCACGTATAAGTGCTATCATATAGTATTTGTCTTTCTCTCACTTATTTTACTTAGCATAATGTTCTCAAGATCCATCCATGTTGTTTCAAATGGCAAGATTTTCTTTTTTAGTGGCTGAATAATATTCCATATATATCTTACCATTTCTTTATCCGTTCACCCGTTGATGGATGTTAAGTTTGCTTCCATGTATTGGCTACTGTATATAATGCTGCAATGAATGTGGGGGTACATAAATCTTTTGAAGTTAGTGTTTTCATTTCCTTTGAATAAATACACAGAAGTGGAATTGCTGGATCATATGGTAGTTATATATTTAATTTTTTGAGGAACCTCCATACTGTTTTCCAAAGTGGCCATACCAATTTGAATTCCCACCAGCAGTGCACAGTCTTCTCTTTTCTCCACATCCTTGCCAGCACTTGCTGTTTCTTGTCTTTTTGATAATAGCCATTCTAACAGTGTGAGGTGATATCTCATTGTGGTTTTGATTTGCATTTACCTGATGATCAGTGAAGTTGAT
>NW_011913222.1:0-4912 GCF_000151845.1 Pteropus vampyrus | reverse complement strand
AGGGAGGAGGTGAGGAAGGAAGGAAAGGCCAGCTCCGTCAGCCCCCGGAGGAGGCCACTGCAGGAAATTCAACTTGGCCGTGGGGTGGGGAGTCACGCAGGCCCGAGGGGGCCAAGGAGCCTGGGAAGTCCTCAGAGCAGAGAGAGAAACGGTGCAGAGCTTGGCAACTAGTGAAAGGCTGAATGTGACACCTGATTCCACGAGAGGCCAAATGGACAGCAGGGACCCCGAAAGGAGCTCAGCGTTTAGGGACTGGGACAGCGGTGGCATCACCACAGAGACAGGAGACCTCGGGAGGAGGCTGGTATGAGCAGAGACAGGAGCCGGGGGTGGGGAAGCGGGAAGGGCTTGGGTCATGCTGGGTGTAAGATGAGGAGGGTCCCCCAGTGGGAAAAGCCAGAAGCGAAGAGCAGGCTGTGCGGGCAACAGGTCTCTGCTGGGGAGTGGAGACAGGCTAGAAGAGGCGGCCGGTGTCCGAGCCTGGGAGGGATGGAAGGAAAAGACTGGAAAGAAGTAGCCTGAGAGGTCAGAGGAGCCAAGTGTTGGGTGTGGAATGTTCTGGAAGCAGGGAGTGGTCAGTGGTTTGAAAACCTCACAAAGGTCTCTAAGAATGAGGACTCAGAAAAGAACTGCGGGTCGGTGAGAAGGTGGCGGTGGCTTTGGAGCAGGCGGCGGTGTTAGAGGGCTGGGCAGAAAGGTCAGCTTGCAAAGAATTAAGGAGGGGACGCGGACATCTGCGCGCTGTAGGAGCCTGGCTGGGAGAAACACACTGCACACGATGGCAGGCAGGGGGCACGGCCGCGGCCTTTCTAAGACGGGCCAGGCCCGCACGTGTCAGAGGGCAAGCAGCAGAAGGACGGGGAGGAGAGCCGAAGATGATGCTGCGTGGGAAGGATGCTGTCTGCAGACGTGAGAAAGGAAGGCCCCCAAACGCTGGAAGGACCCGCTCCTCCGAGGGGGGTGGGACAGCGAGGAGGGGGCCAAGGGGACAGGGCGGGGCAGGGTGGAGAGGGGAGGAGGTGCCGCCCCCTGGGGGCCTGGCCCGTGGTGAGCTCCCGGTGAGCAGAAACAGCAGGAGTGGGAGTCGAGAGAGCGGGAAGGGCCCAGAACGTTGGCTGTGGTGTTCAGGTCCCTGGTCCCCGAGAGAGAACAGACACCGAAGCGGGCAGCCTCGGCGGATCTTCAGTTTGGCTCTTTAGGGAAGAAGGAAAATGTCTCAATCCTGTGGGCTCTCCGTCCCGAAGCTCTCCAGGGTCTGAAGGTAGAGTTGACAGGATTGAGACGCTCTCTGCTGGCCACCATCGGCCTCCCCATGGTTTTCGGCTTGGTTCCCTGTGACAGACCCGGAGCTGAGGACTCGTCGGGACCAGCACTGCCCGAGGGAGAATGAAGAAGCTGAACTATGATGCAGCCCTGCCGGCCCTGGAGGTGGCCTGACTGCATGGACCAGTCTTTGTCTCTGAGAAGCGTGTAACCTCCCGCCAGGCAGCACCTCGCACCAGCTGTCCCTCGTCTCTCCTGGCCGAGTCACCCTGGGCAGAGACGTAAACGTGGAGGCTGTCAGCAACTGGATCCTTTAAAGCCAAGGGCCTGCCTGGGTTCACCAAGGGCTGAGTGTTGCTCAGCAGGGGAGGAGTGCGGCCTGAGCCGGGGGCGCTCCGGCCACTGCATGTGCGCCGGGGAGAGGAGAGGTCCATGGGGTAGGAGTTCAGCCGGCAGTTAACAGTGTCCGGGGGTCTAAGGCAGAGGAAGTGTCTCAAGATGGCATCAGCGATGGCGAAGGCTGAGATGGGGCCAGGAGGGTGCAGACAGGACCTTTGGGTCTGGCTGTGTGGCGTCACGGCTGTCCCCGGTCAGAGCGATTTTGGAGGATGGGTGGGGTGGGATAGTTCTTTTTAAGACTCTTTTTTTTTCGCTTGACCCTCTGTATGGCCGAGGATCTAATTATTGATTTTGGATTATTAAAAGCTTGCAATAAACTTGAGACGGTGACTCTGAACCGCCCTCACGTCTCCCGGTGACAGTCCAGGTTCCTGTGACCACACCTCGTGCCTCCTGTCCCCACCGCTTTCTACACGGTCGCCTTTGTTGGACCGCGTTCCAGTTTCCCCACTTCCGACAACACAGTGAACGTGCTGGACAAAACCCTCTAATCAGGCTCTGAGCACGCGGTGCTGATGGAGGTGATGACGCGGAGGATTTTCGGGGTTCCTTCAATTTCGTGTACCTTTGTAGTTTCCTTAAAAGGGATTCCTTAAATGGACAACTAATTATGACTTTTACCTTAACAAGAGTTCTTGTCTAAATACGTCTACAAATTAGAAACCACCCATTCGTTCACACGCCCCTTTTGAGGGTTGAGAAAAATATGACCGCCATAAGGATGGCAAAGCAAGTCGCCCCATCAGCAAACGGTGTGTTGACTGCGTCTCTGTGTGTGCTCACTGCTGGCTCTCAAAGATTCCTTCCCTCCGAGTCCCTAATGCTACTGGAGAAATCGTATAACCTTGCATATTGGTGTCATTTTTCTAAGCGGTAATTATTTAATATTACCAAACGTTCAGTTAGAGTTCATCTTTCCAATTGTCTCATAAAATAAGTTGCTTCCCACCATGTATGAATCATTCAAGTAGTGCTTCCATAATGTGACCGATGTGTCTCTTAAGCCCCTGCTAATAGATTGATTTTCTTCCTATTTCTTTTTTTCTTTTCCTCTTTGTGATTTGCTTATTGTAAAGACCAGGTTGTGTGCCCAGCACTCCCCTGCAGACTGGACTTGCTGAGTGTGCCCCTGTGGTGTCACTTAGTGTGTTCCTTCGGCCTTTGTGTTATCTGTAGCTCGGTGGCTGGGTGCAGGAGCTCAGGCAGATTCTGTTGCATGGGAGTCAGGGATTGTCAGGAAGCACATGTCTGATTGTCCCTCCTTGTGATGTAGCAGCCATCGCTCATCCGTGCCATCACCCTCCCCCAAACTGTTGTGTTCTATCATTCCTTCTTCATCTGTAGCTAAAATTCTTCCAGAAACAGGAAATTCCCAATGGTGACATAAACAAAACAAGTAGAATCGGATTCTCTTCATTTTGAACTCAGCGAATTTGTCCCTTTATATCCTTCAATGGGGACCAATTAGTTTTTGGGTTGTGTGTTGTTTTTTTTTTTTTTTTACTTTTTTTCCCCTTGTGAACTCATATTTGGATGTACACATACTCGATGTCCAGTCCACTGTAATTCTAGCCTTACTGGTGCTCAAAATGTACCTTCTCTGGCCAGCGGGAACCTCTTCGAGTTGGCGCCTGGTTTTCTTCACATGACTCCAGTGGCCTTTGATCTGTTCCTTGCCTTCTGGTGTGACAGTACCAGCCCCATCTTGTACATTTTCTGCTCCTAAGACCCGGAACCAATCATTTCTCCAAGAAGCCCTGATTCTCTTTGGTGGAAAAAGGAATTTCAGGACCACAGTTGGGTGCTACGATGCCTGTGACTTTTAACCTCATGATCTCAGAGCTTCACTGCCTGAGACAGTTACATGGTTAAACTCATTTTCTCTAAGACAGTTATTTCAGCCGTCTGCTCCTTGATCACACATTCCCGCCCTCGGCAGCCTTCCTGGCCTTATGCCTCCCTGAGAGAGAGGAGCCCTCATCTTCCTTCACTGAACCTCCCGCATCGTCGTCTTCCCGGCAGTGATGGGGGACCAGTTCCCGCTTCCCTCCACACATGCTGGGACCCCGCCCATCTTTCCTCCCCAAGGACTTTGTTCCTTCCCATATGCCCACCCATCTCTTCCTCTCTCCTGGATCATTCCCGTCAGGTTACAGGTGTGCTCTAGTGTACCCCGCCCTAAAGAGGAGACCCCCCTCCACCCACGCCCCCTCTCACTGTGGCCCTTCTGAGATTATGAACTTAAAACGAAGCCGTTCTGCAAGATTGGGGGGGGTGGGTTTCCGGCACTGTTTAGGGGAGTTAGAAGCAAGCTGGGAATATCTGTGCGGAGCTGACTCTCGATTCTACACCAAATACAGGTAAACATCAGCTGGGCCCATCTCTCCTCTTGACCACGGTGACCACCCCACCACTGGACTCTGGCAGTACCTGCCCTGCTTCCTCTCCCCGCCGTGTAGCATGCATGGCGAGTCCCGTCCCTGATGCGCTCGGGCGAGGTCCCCACTCCTGCCGCCCTGCTGTGCTCCCACCCGCCGGCCCCCGTTCATTCCTCATCCCCGAGTCCAGGCGTGCCCCCCTCGCTTGGTCCCGTGCCTGTGTGTCAAGCCCCAACTCAAAATGCCATTGTCCACTGGCTGGGTCCCTCTCAGCTCTCTTTCCCCAGCCTCCGTAGGACCCTGCAAAGGGACGCGCATTTCCCTGTTCTCTCCCCTCTGAATCCTCCCCATGTCGGTGCTTCCCTTGGTCACCTTCACTCAGAATCTTGCAGATCAACGCCGGACTCCAGAACCTGATGGCCTGGGCCTGAGTCCCGGCTCCGCTTTCCACGCTGGGCGACCCCCAGCCATTTGCCTAACTTCTCGGTGCTTCAGATTCTTCACATGTCATGCGGACAAGCTGTGAGAAGGAAGCTCGTCGATAAGTCAAGGGCATGGAGCAGCGCCCGGCACCACGTACGTGTTCGCCGCCACCACGCGTGCCCCCGCTGTCCCGCTGGCTCCAGGAAGCCGGGGCCACCTGTCCGTCGTGACCGTTGGACACCCAGTGCCTGGCATTCCACGAGTCCTTGCCGAGTGAGGGAACCAAGACGCGTGAACACCCGCCTGGAGACCCTGGCAAACGACGGTGCAGATGACACATGCCATTGTCTTTCATTCCCAGAATCGAAATTTCATTTCTAGAATCGAAACGCTGATGCACAAGGTACCGGTAACGTAACACAAACTGAGCAGCCACAGTCACTGGAGGA
>NW_011913221.1:0-2237 GCF_000151845.1 Pteropus vampyrus | reverse complement strand
TTCTCTGCGTGCATGCCCCTTTACAATGTAGAATAATTATGTGCAATATGGTTTACTTCCCCTCCCCTTGAATCTGACCTGGTCTTGGGTCTTGCTTTGGCCAGTAGAATGCAGAAGGGATGGAGTGCCAAGGCTGAGCGCAGGCCTCAAGATTTTACGTTCTTCTGTTCATTCTCTTGGTATCTTGCTGAACTGCTGTGTGAACGAACACAAATTAGCTGACTACAGGGTGAGATGCTTAAAGAAATAAGGTGATTTAGCTAAAATTTGTTATAGTCAATAAGTAATAGAATTGAAAACAAAATCAAACTCTCTAACTCTCTAGACTCTGATGGAAATGCTTTTTCCAATATTTATTTTCCCTGACTCCATTCTTCCGAAGGCATTAGCTATATCACTCATAATGGAAACAAAACAATTATGTCTACTGGAAAAGAGAGGGAGCATTAATCTGACCAAGGTTTGTCCTACAACTTGCCTTACCAGCTAAGGTTCTTGGAGTTACAGTAGCCCTAATTGTATGTCTTCAGCCTTTACCAATGCTGGGCTTCTAACCCTAAGGCTTCTAATTGGAAGCAATTGTGACACTTTGCCACAGACCTTTTTTCTTCTTCTAGTTTTATTGAGATATAGTTGACATATAACACTGTGTAAGTTTAGGGTGTACAACATGTTGATTTGATATACATATATTGCAAAATGATTACCACCATACCCATTAGCTAACATCCCCATCATATTACATAATTATCATTTTTTTGTGTGGTTAGAACATTTAAGATATATTCTCTTAGCAACTTTCAAATATATAATACAGTATTGTTAACTATAATCACCATGCTGTACATTATCCCCATAATTTATTCATCTTACAAGTGGAAATTTATACCTTTTGACCGACATCTCATTTCTTCCACTCCCTAGCCCCTAGTAACTACCATTCTAGTTTCTATCTCTACGAGTTTAGATTTTTTAGATTCCACATATAAGTGACATCATAGTATATTTGTCTTTTTCTGTCTGATTTATTTTACCTAGTATAATGCCCTTAGGTTCTATCTATGTTGTCACAAATGATAGGATTTCCTTCTTTCTCATGGTTGAAAAATAATAATAAAGAGGGAGCATTAATCTGACCAAGGTTTGTCCTACAACTTGCCTTACCAGCTAAGGTTCTTGGAGTTACAGTAGCCCTAATTGTATGTCTTCAGCCTTTACCAATGCTGGGCTTCTAACCCTAAGGCTTCTAATTGGAAGCAATTGTGACACTTTGCCACAGACCTTTTTTCTTCTTCTAGTTTTATTGAGATATAGTTGACATATAACACTGTGTAAGTTTAGGGTGTACAACATGTTGATTTGATATACATATATTGCAAAATGATTACCACCATACCCATTAGCTAACATCCCCATCATATTACATAATTATCATTTTTTTGTGTGGTTAGAACATTTAAGATATATTCTCTTAGCAACTTTCAAATATATAATACAGTATTGTTAACTATAATCACCATGCTGTACATTATCCCCATAATTTATTCATCTTACAAGTGGAAATTTATACCTTTTGACCGACATCTCATTTCTTCCACTCCCTAGCCCCTAGCAACTACCATTCTAGTTTCTATCTCTACGAGTTTAGATTTTTTAGATTCCACATATAAGTGACATCATAGTATATTTGTCTTTTTCTGTCTGATTTATTTTACCTAGTATAATGCCCTTAGGTTCTATCTATGTTGTCACAAATGATAGGATTTCCTTCTTTCTCATGGTTGAAAAATAATAATAATAATAATAATAATAATAATAATAATAATAAATATATACACATATATATGTGTGTGTGTATATATATATATATGTATATGTATGTATACATTATAGTTTGTGGTATAGTTTGTATAAACACAAACAATGATGACGCTTAGGTTGTTCCCATATTTTGGCTAGTGTAAATAGTCCTGCAATGAACATGGGAGTGTAAACATCTCTTTGAAACCCTGATTTCATTTCCTTTGGGTATATACTCAGAAGTAGAATTGCTGGATCACATGTTAGTTCTATTTTTAATTTTTTGAGGAACCTCCATACTGTTTTCCATAGTGGCTGTATCAATTTACATTCCCACAAACAGTGCACATGAGTTCCCTTTTTCTACATTCTTAACAATACTTATCTCTTGTTTTTTGATGAAAGCCATTCTAACATGTTTGAGGCGCTATTTCATT
>NW_011913220.1:0-2221 GCF_000151845.1 Pteropus vampyrus | reverse complement strand
TTTAGTAGAGTTTCTCAATCTCCACCCTATTGACATTTGGCCCAGATCATTCCTGGTGGTAGAGGCTGTCCCCAGCATTGCAGGCTGTTTGGCAGCATCCCTGTCGTCCACTCACTAGTTGCCAGGAATATCCCACCTCACTCTGCATTGTGACAACCAAAAACAGATATGGCCACATGTCCTCTGGGGGGATCCATTCCCGTAAGGGGACACTACACAGTCACCAGAAACGGTGATGCTGGTGTATGTCTGATGAATAGAACACTCATGACCCCAGTGAGGCGTGGCAGATTGAACACACTTTATTTCTGTTCCCTCCCATAATCTCCCTGAAAGGACCATCAAAGAATAAGAAATAATAAGAAAATTAATGAGGAAAAGGGAAATGGGAGAGGAAATGACGTCGCATGAAGGATGCCAGCAAAATTTTAGCAGATAGAAAGCAGGTGGCGAGTGGACTAGCAGACTACAGAGATGGAGGCCAACAAGAACCAAGTGAAATCCCACCATAGAAGAATATTGTCTGAGAAACCGAAAAAGCCAGTCACCTGTGGAGGCTGTGGGGAGTTGCGTGGACGTCAGCATCAGGAAAGGTTAGACTCTTCCCGCCCCACAAAGCAGGTGACTATATCTTTCTCAGTCACAGCCTATGATAGGAAGTTTTAGAGAGCTGACATTTGGGAAGGGGCATAATAGAGGGTGGAGTAAGTCATGGAACTAAAAACAGGAGAATTAAATGAGAGAGGACCTAGGAATGGTGAGATTCCCAAGCTTTTGAATGGTGTGGATTTTTTTAAACCATGTGCATATATTTTTTTCATAATAAAAATCATTAAGATTTTTAAAACCAGCATTATATCATCATTGTTCGGTCATCGAAACTATAAGAAGATAAATCAAGAAAACAAGAAAAAAAATACATAAAACAAAAAAAGAAAAAAAACTATAAGAAGATACACAAGAGGAAATCTCTTTCCTACTCCTGTGTCCATTCCCGTATTCCTAACCCTCTCCAAGAGGTCACTGGTGTTACTAGTCTCTTGGTCAGTCCTTCTAGAATTCTTCCTATACATGCTTGTAATGTATATTTCCTCTTGGTAGGGTCTGAATGTTTGTGTCTCCTCCACCCTCAGTTTCATATGTTGAAATACTAACACTCAGTGTGATGGTGTTAGGGGCTGGGGCCTTTGGGAGGTGATTAGGTCATGGGGGCAAATGAATGCATTTAGTGCCCTTGTAAAAGACACCCCAGAGAGCTAGCTCCCTTGCCCCTTCCACCGTGTGAGGACACAGGGAGAAGGCGCTGGCTATGAACCAGGAAGGGGGTCCTCACCAGAGCACAACCATGTTGGTGCCTTGGTCTTGGGCTGTCAGCCTTCAGAACTATGAGAAATAAATTTCTGTTGTTGCTAAGCCACCCAGTCTATGGTATTTTGTTACAGGAGCCTGAGCAGACCAAGACACCTCTCCTCTCAAAATAAATGCCATACACAGACCGTATATCTTTTTGACAAAACCTCTCCTAAGACTCTTGCTGGCAATGTGAGAAAACGTGGGCTCGGTGGCTGTGTTCCTTTCATTCAGGAGAAGCTGAGTCTGCAAATCTCACAAGTGCTGATGAGGAGAGATATCTGGGGAGATGTTCTCCTGTGTTACACTCTGTTCTCTCTTTTTTTAATTTTCGATCATCATTTATTGTTTTCTAAAAGCCACGCCCTGTGCTGTACTAAGTATTTAATATACTTGGCCTGATTTGTCTTTTTATTCCTCCCAGCAAACAGAACCTGTGTAACCATCAGTTACAGAAGGCACAGTGCCTCAGGCCCATGATGCTTTTGGGACTCCATTGAAAGGTTTTAATTCTTTTAAAATGAGAAAAAATAAATAAATATAACCCTGCCTTTATTATAGTCACCTTTTTAGCAACACAATCATACAATGTACTTTGAGATTTTTTTTTTTATGGAGAAATGTGGCCTGACCAGCAACTCTACAAGGTGGATACTATTGTTACACAATTTATTCGAGGAAATTAAGGTCTGAGAAGTGACTTGACCAAGGTCAGACAGATGGAGAGTGTGGGAACAAGAACTTGAAGCCAGGCCTGGGGGACCCTAAAGCTCATGGTTGGCCGCTGAGGCGAAGGCCCTGCAGGTGAACACTTTTACCTCCAGGGATGTGTCTAGGTGGAGCTGGGGAGGTTTAAGACTTAGAGGAGATT
>NW_011913219.1:0-1023 GCF_000151845.1 Pteropus vampyrus | reverse complement strand
CCCTCACCTTTCACCTGAGCCCAGCGAGGCAAAATGTCCCCGGAATTCCTTGCAAGCACGGACTGGTGAGCAGGGGGGATACAGTGCCTCAAAGGGCCAAGTGTCACCAGGGGTGGCTTTACTCCCCTCTTTGGGAAGCTTAGACTAGGGGTGCATTCTGCTCTGCCCTACAACCTGTGCACTACTCCTTCTGTCTCAGTCCCCTGGCAAACCCCAACCTGGCCAACCCCCTCCAGTCTGCCCCCCAGTGCCGCAAGAGGTAAGGGCTCAGTGTGCTTTACTTACATTCATGATCACAAACCTCACAGGGCTGGCATTTGTCTTCCTCTCTCCATAAGGGTGACGTCAGGCCTTCTGTGACCACAACACACACACACGCGACACATATGACATGCCCACACACACAGAGACACATGTAGACGCGCACATACCCATCCTCACAAATACACATCCAGACCCAGAGACACATCCACGGACACACAGATACAAACATACATGCACACACATACGCACACTTGTGACACAGACACACATGCACAGAGCCCTAGGTGCGCATGGACGCAGAGGGGCACACATTCACACACTTATGCAGACGTGATCAGCACACCCACACAGACATCCACAGAAAGGTGCACAGCTTATGGTGTAATCTCCTCCTGCAGTGAAATAAAAGAGAATGAGCAGAAAGCTCCTGTCTAATGGCAAAATTATGCTGCTTCTGCACTGACCCCTGCTCTCCATCTCCCCATCCTGCCCTTTCAGGGGTCACCCCTCCACTCCCTCTTGCGTCCCCAGCCCTTTGCCTTCTCCTCATGCACTCGCCTCTCTCTCTGCTGGGTCATCAGCCTTTACATTCAGAAAAAAGAAAAGGCCTTAGCTCCACGTCCCCTCCAGCTCTGGCTCCATTTCTGTCCCCTCCCTCCCAGCGGAACTGGTCCCACTGCCCTGAGCCTCTGCCAGCCTTTCACTCTTGAACCCACTGTGGTCCGCCACCACAGAGATGGGGCGCTTCTGCGTCTTCAC
>NW_011913218.1:0-2371 GCF_000151845.1 Pteropus vampyrus | reverse complement strand
GGATATGCTGCTAGTAACTGGCAGAACTGGGACTTGAACCCCTGCCTCCCGAAGTCCAGGCCTGCCCTAAGTCCAGGGGCCGATTTGCTTTTGTGCGTTTGCGCTAAGATAGTGCAGTGTGGCACCCTGAAAGGCCCCCATGCATGATGCCTTTCCCCTCTAGGAACAGTCATGTAACGTTTACAAAAACGCATCAGCCTGGGTGGGGATTCGGGAAGGAATGAGGGGAAACAGGATTGGTTCCTGGAAGCAGATGCGGGAAAGGAAAAGCATCTCCCTGCTCCTGCCTCTGTCCAGAGAGGAGCCCTCACCTGCTTTAGCCAGACGTTGGTGGTCATCATTTGGTTCTTCTCATCCTGGCCCATAGGCGGAGAGGGAGAGAGAGGTAAGAGCAGTCAGAGTGACAGATTCAGCCCCAAAAGACAGGGTGGCATGGGATGGGCTGATTCAGGCCCCCCACTTGGCAGAACTTCTTACATGATACTGCAAGCCCAGCCCGCCCATGACCTTTCCTGATACTGCCCGCCTTACTGATTCCTCAGGATCGCACAGGCCGCTTGGGTGCTCTGGGCTTGTGTCCAGTGGAACAAGCAAAGCATCTAGAAAACCCACTGCTGCTTATCAGGGCCCTCCCAGGAGGGTCTCCGGGGCTTGCGAGGCGGGGAGGGGAGGGAGAGGAGGGAAGGAAGCTCTGACTGAGGTGGGTTGGAGGGCTGGAGCTGGGGAGGGAGGGAGGACCCGGGAAACAGGCCCTTGGTCTCTGGGCTGATCCCAGGGTGCAAAGACGAACCACATCGATGAGCTGGGCGATGGACAGCCCAAAGCGCACGATGACCACGTCTGAGGTGTTTGGCACCGGCCGCGCCCAGCGGTTGTAGCCCCTAAAGAGGTGTTTGAAGAGCCGGTCCTCCGCTTGGCCGGGGCGGGCTTGTGGCGCCTGCGCTGTGGAACAGGAGAGGAGCGTGTGGTCTCCGGAGTTCACGGTGGTGGGCGCTCCGCCCCCCTCCCATCAAATCAGAGCCACTCAACCTCACTAAGCCGCAGGTTCCTCATCTGTAAAGTGGGGACACTATCCAGAACCTGTCTCACAACGCCGTTGAGGATTAAATATGATGATGTTTATTAGAGCTTAACAAAGCAACCAACACACATGGTTGGAGCTCAGGAAGTGTCGGTTACTCTGATTATTGTATAAGAAGACTTGAAAATAAGTGCTGGGGAGGCGTGCTGAGGCAGAGGAGTGAGGAAGAAGTCAGACCTAGAGATGAAATTCAGACTTCAACTGAGGAGCCTGCAAGGAGGCAGCAATGTGAGGAGACGTCTGGTTTGTGTGGGATGAGCTGCAGGGAGAAGAGTTTTCAGGTGTTATAACGAGCCTTCCATTCCCACCCACTTATCAATGAACCCCTAATGATAACCATGAAATCCTCTGCCACTTTGAGCATCTCCCCCATTTTTTCTTAAACCACTGGCATTTGCTCCTTATTAACTAGGCAAAATTGTCCCCAAATTGTCTGATGGAATCCGTCATGTCCGTTTTCTCCATGTTCTGCAAACAGCTTCGCCTCTTAGGGTTCCCAAGCAAGCAGAGACTACTGCTCTAAAATTCAGAAAAGCATAGCAATAGCAATAGTTGCCACGTATTGAGCGCCTGCTGTATCCCAGGTGCTAGTCACAAACTCCCATCTCATGTAGTTCTCATAATAACCCTGAGAGGTTCACAGCACGATTGGTATTTGCAGATCAGGAACATGGAAGCTTAGGGAGGTTCAAGGTGACACAGCTGCCAATGTCAGAGCCATGAGTGCCCCACCACCTCTCACTGTGGGATGAGCTACTTGAAGTCCCCTGCAGCTTTGGCGTTTGCCATGATCCCACCTGCAGAAGTTTCTTCCATGAGGTGTGAGCTTGCAGTGCAATATGATGTCCTAGGGGTGATACTCACTCACCTGCTGGAATCAGAAGGAGCCACCACAGGCCAAGCTTTGTCATGGCTGGGAGTGCAGGGTAGAAGGGGCCCATGGCTTCAGAAGAGGAGTCTGGACTCCGCTGGACAACAGAAGGCTCGAACCCGCCCCCACAGCACGGCCGAGTTGCTGCAATCTCCAAGCTCCCGCTGGATTCCACGCAGCTTCCTCTCACCGCTGCACCTGAGTATGCCCAGGAAATGGTCTTAGGGTAGCGCGTCCTTGACACAGATGTGCTCCCGCTTCTCACACTCCACAGTGGTGTGACCGGTGAGCAGCCAAGCTTCCCAGGAATGGAGGGGGCTCGGGCTTTCCTCGGTTTGAGGAACCTGTATCTTTCGCTTTCTCAGAGTCAAGCAGCTACTCTTCCCTAAGATAAACCTTGACCCACTGGACAGAGGATG
>NW_011913217.1:0-2416 GCF_000151845.1 Pteropus vampyrus | reverse complement strand
AGGGTTATGCCTTCAGAGAAAGTTACCTGTTTTCAAAGACAGATAACAAGAAATATTGATAACTTTTGTGACAGTGCAGAGTAAATAAAAAATTCTTTCTAGAAATTATAAACAGTCTTGCCCATACACAGGTAAGAGGGTTAAATTTATTTGAATGTTCCAAAAAGTATAAATTCTGGATGTAAATGTAAAGTGGTTCCAGGTCCTTGACACTCTTTTTAGGAGGGTAAAAAACCCAGCCATCTCTGCTTTGTCATAAATAAATACCTGGTCAAAGTGAGTTCACATACAGAAAGAAACTACTATGAGGTAAAGTAAGCTAAAATAACAATCAAGAGAATTAAATCTCAAGGAGCTTAAAGGAATTATTTGATATAAAACATAAAAACTTTACTTAAAATGTTTAAAGAAATAAAAGATAATTTAAAATATAAAGATGATGCTATTTATGAAGAACGTATCTGAAAAATAAATCAATTAAAAAACCCTTGGAAATTAAAAATTATACTCATTTAAACTCAACATCCAGTAAATAGATTGAAAAGCAGAATAGATATAACTAAAGAGAGAAATAGTGAAATAAAAAATTGGCTTGAAAAAGAGGACATCAGAAACATGGCAGAGTGAGAGATGTCCCTGGATCTTTCCCTTTGAAACAACAATAAGCTGAACATCTAAAACTCAACAACAACAACAAAACACCCAAATTGCACACCAGCACATCTGAGAATGGGATCTGCACATAAAAGCTACCACAGGTCAGAACACTAGGAGTTGGGAGATAGACTGGGAGAAACAGAGATGCTGCCTGTCCCAGCCACAACTCCCTGCAGGAGGAGGAGGAGGGGAAAAGGCATGGAGGGTTCCCTGAACAGCCCCATCTGGGAGAGCTGTGAGTTCCATGTGGCTGGCTAGCGGTTGTGCCCGGGCAGAAAGCAGAGAAACGGGGACAGCACAGAAACAACAGTTCATTTTTACTAGCCATGGTTGCAATACCGAGGCTGAGCCGCAGCCCCCATCCCCCAATCCAGAAGTCCCCTCCCCCCATACGCTCCGAGACCGAACACCAAGGAGCTCCAGTGGAATCTAAGCAAACACTACTGAAACTTTCGCTAACACGGAGACTAAGAGTAGCGAGCATGATTAAACATATTTAAGAAAAAATAAAAGGCGTCATTAAGGCTTTACATAAAGCAAGGATCCAAGAGGATTAGACACCACCTACTGGAAACCAAAAGAAAAATGCCTTATCTGCAGCAGGCTAAAGAGAGACCTTTATATAATAAATCTTTCTAGAAAAAAAGTAGAATACATTTACATTAATGCCTAGAGAATTCAGCTAGGCAAGTAAAATAATTTTTATTGTGTTTTGTCTGATAGTCCATTAAACACTATGAACAACCAACGTGACCAGGCATCTCAGAAAGAAAGAGGAAAATCTCCAGAAAATAAGCTTACAGACATAGAAATATGCAACTTAAAAGACAGAGAATTCAGGATGGTACTTCTGAAAACACTCAGTGAGATCCAAAATGAGTCATATCAACAATTTCAGGAATTGAGAAAATACCTAGATGAGTAGAGCAAGGAGATTATCACCCTCAAAAAGAACAGAATAGACCTTCTGGAGATAAAAAAAAAAACACACTGCAAGAGCTGGAAAATGAAATATCAAGCTTAGGAAATAGAGTTGACCAAATGAAGGAAAGGATCAGTGATATCAAAGAAAAAAATCTAGAAATAAATCAGAAGGAAGAAGAGAGAAACCGAAGAATGAAAAATAATGAAAGAGAAATACAAGAACTAGCTGATACCACCAGGAGAGGAAACATAAGAATAGTGGGCATTTTCAAAGGGGAGAAAAAGGAGCAGGGATTAGGAAGGATTTTCAGACAAGTACTTGACAAGAATTTCCCCAAATTAAGGAATGAGCAAGAGCTTGGAATTCAAGAAGTCAACAGAACACCCAATTATCTCAACTCAAAAAGGCCTTCTCCAAGACAAGAAAGAAAGAAAGAAAGAAAGAAAGAAAGAAAGAAAGAAAGAAAGAAAGAAAGAAAGAAAGAAAGAAAGAAAGAAAGAAAACCAGAAACACAAGGGAAGGAAGCAATGGAAATATTGAGCTACCAGAAAGCAAAACATAAAATGTTATAGGAAAACTTCATATTTCAATATCAGATGAAATAGATTTCAAAATAAAAAAAATGTAAAGAAAGATACTGAGGGACACTTCATAACGATAAAGGAAATCATGCACCGAGAAGATATAACATTTATTAATATCTAAACTTCCAATGAGGGAGCCACAAAATATATAAAGCAATTACTAACAGAACTAAAGGGAGAAAGAGACCAAAACAGAATTGTAGAAGGAGACCTAAATACCCCACCATCGGATATGGACAGATCACCTAAA
>NW_011913216.1:0-2200 GCF_000151845.1 Pteropus vampyrus | reverse complement strand
AGGAATACAGCGGAAAAGAAGAAAGATACACCCCTGTCCTTGCAGAGTATATAAGCTAGCACAATCTATTTATTTATTAAGGAAATTTTGGTTTTGCTTTAAGGAAATACGACTATTTCTCTGACCTCATTGAGAGGGGTATATTTCATGTAACCAGGTGTCTACTAGTAGCTTAAGTAACAGTGTCGCCTACGGGTGGGACGTGTTGCAAGCTCGCACACAGGTGGGGTCCAGCAGTGCCCCGGAGCAGCGTGACTGGGCAGCTGGGCCATGTGGGTGAGGCACAGGGTGTCCCTCTAGGCCCCGCCCCTGTCCCAGTTACCAACTCTCTTCCTTGTATCTTTATGCCTCAGGGAAAGTTGACCCCACACCCCAGGGGGAACAGGTTTCCTGCCTCCTAAGAAAAAGCCTCAGTCTGTCAGTTAAAATGTTTTTTATCAGCAAGTAATAGAACCCTGCCCCCATTCCCACCCACACCCTCACAAGCCATGGTGTAAGGTGAAGGTATTCAGTGAGTTCAGTTCAAAAGTCTGGAGGTAGGTGGTTCCTGGCCATGGTTTGGTGGCTCAAATGATATTAGGGTCAACATCTCTGTGATTCCCTGTGTCTTTCGTTATGGTGTCCAGAAGCTGTCACTCCAGCCATTCTGTCCATGTTAAGGCAGGAAGAAAGGGGCCAAGCCAGGGACACATTTTCTAAGAGAGCTTTCCCAGAAATTCCCTAGCTCTCTTCCACGTTGATCTCATTGGGCAGGACTGTCACATGGACACTCATAGCTGCAAGGCAGAATGGGAAAGTGAGTTTTTAGCTCTTCTTACCGATAGGGAAACAGGAGAGGGAGAAGGAAGTTGAGAACTGGACCGAGGTTAGCTACAAACAGGAAACGATGCCCCTGATTTCTGCACACCTCAGTGTCTGGGACGGCTGCTGCCATCTCGGCACCAGGCCAGGGCAGAGAGATGGAAAGAACCTGCACTCGAGATGAACAACCCCAATGAAAAGTGAGCGAGGTCGGTAGAGACGACGTTGACAGAAAAGGAAAAAACTAGTAGCCCTTCGGCATGTGAAAAAGAGCTCAGCCTCATTCACAAGAAGAGCGATTAAAATTGGAATAACACTCCTACCGCTTTTCACCTATCGGATTGGCAAAAAATCCAAATGTTTGAGGACGCATTCTCTTGATGAGACTGAGGGGAAGCAGGCACTCTCATGAATGAAGGGGGAAATGGCCTAATTCCTGAAGGAACACATGAACTGGGGTCTTTGTGTCCTCATCGAGAGGCCGTATTAACTGACTCGAAGCCCACCCTCCCATGAGACTTTCTGTTACATGACAATAAGTGTCCTCGCTGATTAAGCCAGTTTGGGTCGGGTTTCTGTTACCTAGAACCAAAAATATCTCGAATAACATTCCTGCTTTTCACCCTCAGCTCAGGAGCAAAATCCAGAAGCCAGATCTTGGAGTCTAACTGGGTCATTTAGTGACTAGCCAGATCCAGACAGCTACAGGTCCAAAAGCTGAGATCATTGTTAGCTGTGGAATCTCTGCCAGAGAACTCGCCATGAGCCTATCCCCAAAACAGTGGCTGGGCAACTGTCTCAGGGAATATTCAGTCCTGGTGGTTCTGAGTGGGGGCTGCAACCTGAGCGCTTGAAAGTTCCAATGTAACCCAAACGTGGAGGTGACCCTTCAGGGCTTGGAAACTGGGAGGGGCGCGAGGTGGCTGTCTTGGGCTTTCTTGACCTGATGTCTGTAGGTTTCCAGCTATTTGGTTCATCTGATTGTCTCTAGCTGAATTTTATATTCACTGAGCACCTTTTCGGTTCCTGCGTATCCCCAAACCGTGTGGCAGCTGTACATCCTACTGTAAACGAGTCAATTGGCCTTCTGTTTGTCTTTTGAAAGAATCGCTAGTGAAGAATAGACAGGCCCCGTGGAATCCCTCAAACCCCACACCCAACATTCCTCACTAATGACCTTCCAGGTCTAGGACAAGGTTCCAGACAGCTGACTCCTGCCCTGAAGCCGCACTGCTTCAGGTACTGCATTCCATAATCCACGCCCTCTATACCGAGCCCCATGACCTGGGCAAGCCTCCAGGCCAGTCACAGCCAGAATGGATGCTGGCACTGGTGGCATGCTGCAGCCCCATCCGTATGCAGGCCTGCACCGATCCTGCCCAAGTGTTCTCTGCAGTGA
>NW_011913215.1:0-1185 GCF_000151845.1 Pteropus vampyrus | reverse complement strand
GGGCCAAAACCAGCGACATGAATGTCCTCGGCCAGGGGCGGGCGTTAGCCGTGCAGAGCAGGAGCAGGGAGACGGGGCGTGGGACACGCAGACCCGCAAAGAAGGCCGACGGCGTGCGGACCCCACCCAGACGGCAGGACGGCCGGTGCGGAGCGGCTGGCGGCACCTGTGGGGGTCCCCTGTGGGGGTCACCTGTGTGGGGTCACCTGTGGGGGTTACCTGTGGGGGGGTCACTGGGGGGGGTCACCTGTGTGGGGTCACCTGTGGGGGTCACCTGTGGGGGTTACCTGTGTGGGCATCACCTGTGGTGGTCACCTGTGTGGGCATCACCTGTGGGGGTCACTGTGGCCCATTCAAGCTCCAGTTCCCTCGGACGCCTTTATCGCTGCCCCTTCCCCGTGCCTGGCCCGGCAGCCTGGCGCCCAACACCAGCTGCACCCAACGCTCGGCCCCGTGTCACCAGCCACTGGCCACACGCGCCCTCACACCCAGGACGCAGACAGCGCACCCCGCCTGCTGCTGGGGGCCGCCGGGCTGCGCTCGCCGTCGGTGCTCAGGGCGCGTCTGCTGAGAGAGAACGGATGATGGACGGAGACGGGTCGGGGGACCGCCCTCGACCTGGAACAGCGACGGGGCGTTGTCCCTTCGGGGAGCCCCAAAGCAGGCGGGATGACCTCAGCCCACACCGCAGGGGCGTGGGAGGCGCCACTTTCTCGGTTTTTCGAGGACCAAACTGGGTTTGTAATGGGACCCTTGATTCCGCCGCGGCCGGGCCGCGTCAGAGCCAGTCGGGGCTGCACGCTCCGGGGCGGACCTGGCCCTCTGTCCTCACCTCCTTCTCTGTCACGGTCCCGTCGTGCGAGGCTTGCCGGGCCAGGGTCCCCGTGGTCAGCGGTGCGGTCGGTCACTCAGCGGCCGCCCCCCGGCCCCGCCTCGGCCTTTGGAACCAGGCACTGGGAGAGCGCGGTGTCCGGGGCTCCCGGGGGAGCGTGTGGCGGCCCCCTGGGCTTGCAGTCCCGTCTCCGGCCCCCTGCGACAGACCGACGGGGAGCCACCCACCCACCCTCCGTGAGCATGTCGCCAGTGCCCACGTGGTGGGGCGTGAGGCGGGGCGGGCCGGCTGCGGGCCATGCAGGGCGGCCGCTGGAGCTGAGCCTCGCGTCCGGCGGGCCTTGGTGGCGCTGG
>NW_011913214.1:0-2324 GCF_000151845.1 Pteropus vampyrus | reverse complement strand
GGAATTTTTCCAGGAGATCCTTTGAAAAGGTTTCTCTTTTTCTACCATACATTAGTCTTTCTAAATATGATATCTGGAGTTTCTGAAGCTATCTTATTAATCTAAGAGGGTCAAGTTGACATACTGAAGTTGGCAAATTAGTAATGTGAAAAGATGATGTCATCTAGCTATTGAATTAATCTAATCTTG
The DNA here is from genome assembly GCF_000151845.1 of Pteropus vampyrus. Lineage (NCBI taxonomy): Eukaryota > Metazoa > Chordata > Mammalia > Chiroptera > Pteropodidae > Pteropus > Pteropus vampyrus. The sequence goes on along the minus strand of NW_011913214.1, from coordinate 2,135 downwards.
GAGTCACCTTATTATTGTGAATTTTTATATGAGATACTCACATTTTCTAATTATTAAATACAATTTTGAAAAACCTTTGATAAGGGCTTTTTATAACTTGCTGTTGATAGTAACTAACCCGATACACAAACCAACAAAACAATGGGTAAATTTAAAATACTTTTTAAAAATTATATCTTTCACTATCAAATGGAGAGTATTTCCCATGATAAGACCCAGAAATTTTGGTCCCTGGAAATAAAAGCAATGTATAGAAAATTTGAAGCAATATTTTATGGGAAATAATCCATAGTAATTAATAGACGGGAACAAGTCAAACTCTCTTATTTCAATTCGTTATTGAAACACTTACAAATTATGACCTTAAACAAATTACATTTTATTTTTTCTGAATTACACCATTCCACACCATTTTTTCTTAGTCTTGCAAGATAACCAAGTTCCTACAAGTGAAATTTTTGCAGGAATAAAATTAGTTTCAGTTACTGTACCTCACTAGATATGCCTAAAAACATTCTAACATTCTTAATCTTTATAATTTTAAGAGGAAGAATTTAGAATTAGGTTTGTGTCAACTGAATCACTTTAGAAATAACTTTAGATTTTAAAAATTGGCTTCTTATCCCAGTTACACTGTTGATTTTTCTATTCAATATAAAATAGTACAATTAAAATTTATATGATAATAGGAATAGTTGTTAGTCAATACTTAATTTTCAATTAATAAGTATTGACTTTTGGACATGAGGTCAAGATTCTGATTCCATGTATGCGTCTTTTAATTGATTCTTGAAAATGAATGTGATGATGAGATGGAAGTTTGTCAATTATCCCAGTATAGTATGCTGCTACTTAGTTAGCATTTGACACTGAAATGTACTAGTAAGTATGGAAATAAAATTGCCATTTCCAAGATATTAATCTATCCCTTTGCTTCCCTTTGTAACAAGGTTTTATAAATTCATTTCTCAGAGACTCTCATTCACTTATTTTCTTAGATTTTTTAAAGCCATAGCCCCAATAATTTCCTCTGATAGCCTTTCTCCGTTTTATTCTCAATAATGACTCTTTTGGGAGCAATGCTATGGGGAATGAGATTGATCACCCATCACTGCTTCTGATGTGCTGTTTAACCAAGCTGGTGAACCATAGACTGTCATCATAGAAGGTATCAAATCAACAGTGTGTGCCATGCAACCTACACTCCTGTGCACCTAACAATAATGAGAATTCTTTTAGTTTTATTAGACAGCCCAAGAAACTGCTAAGAAAATTTCACACACAAAAAAATGTTTAATGTGATTCCTGGAAATTTATATCACTGAAGAAGTTGAAAAAGTGTCCTAAGAATGTGACTTCCTGATATGTATCATATACATTCAAAGAAATTTCAGCATTTAAATTACATTGGGCAAAATGAGTGTTTCCGTTTTAAGCTTAATTACATGATGGCATTTAAAAAGATTGATAATTATCAGCACAGTATCTTGTCTCTCAATCACTTCCACAACATGGGAACTTATTGATCTGTTTTGTTCACTTTACTTTAAAATTATTCTTTGGCCACATGTCATTCTCATGTTCATTTAGAATTTGAGGAAATTATTTGGAAGGAAAATATTAAATCATTACATTTATTGGTTGTTTTATATATTAACATTTTATTCTTTGGTGAGACTGTCAAATTTTCACAGAGAATATACATGTTTTCTGTTTATTTCATGTCTTGTGTGGTCATATCTTATTCAATGATGACATTCCGATTATAGAATTATGCTGAACTTCTTTGTTTACATATATAGGATTGGACTAAATTTTCTCAAATACTATAGTTTAGAGTTTGTATTTTTTATGATGAAGGATATTTCTAAAGCAAAATCAGTCACTCCCATTCACACACAACTTGCTATTCTTCCAGTTGTCTCTAAATATACATTGAGTATGATTTACAAGGTTTTTTTACAAATATACATAGATTAATAAAATATACCTTCCACATACTGGAAAAATCTTGTTCTAAAACCACATTTTTATACCAAACAAATTATTTATATAAACAAAAATAACCAAAGGTTAAAAATACCCTAAAAATTTCTGAGAATACCTAGAACATTGCTGATTCAGGTAATGAAATA
>NW_011913213.1:0-1732 GCF_000151845.1 Pteropus vampyrus | reverse complement strand
CACCCTGAGACTGGGCTCTCTTTCTCACAAAGGCTTCCAGTGGATAGAAATGAAACCAGACCCTACCATCTCACCTTGATTTTTAGTGCCCCGCACACTAATGACTTTTACTTACAACCTGGGTAACGATGTTACTTCTTTGGCAAACTCTACAATATTAAATCGCATATTGATTTTGAGAAGCAGCAGAAAGATGTGGCAGAAGGAGACCAAGGACTGGAAATTAGAATGATGTGGAGTTAATACATGTAACCTAAGAAATGCGTAATGATAATGATCCTTCCTATTTTCTAATAAGAGTTTACAAACAGCAGGCTTAATTCTGGAGGCTGTACGTTGCATGTTGCCTTTGATCACCACGGACTCACCTTGTTCTCTGCATGAAGACTCTAATCTCCTTTCCTGGTAGTTACACACACACATGCACACACACGCCCATCTCTCCCACACGGCCTGACCGTGGGTACAAGAGAAACCAGATCTTTATATTTTCATCTTGGTTCTTTCATGCTATACCTCCCAATGGCTTCCCCATTGTGATTTTAGTGACAGAACATAACTTTTTGCTTTCCCTATTATATTATTTTTTCCCAAGAGCATGTGATTTAACTTAGTCAGTTTCTTAATGATCACTGACCCCCTAAAAAAAAAAAACCACTGGAACAGGACCCACACAGGTGTGCCCTTCCTGCCCATCCCAGCCCACTCTGACGCTGGCACAGTCCATCATCCTCTCCAAACAGTAGTTTCCTCAACTGTTAAAAGGGCATTTGGAATAAATTGTAATATGGGCCTTCTCATATCATTGGGATGATTAAACAATATCATGATATCTCTTTTTCTAAGACTCTGCTACTTCTATAACTATCACTTAATTGCTGAGAGACGCAGGGAAAGATGTTTTTAGCCTTATAGGAAAACTTCTCCACCAGTGACCACCTTAAACTCCCCAAATGGATGGTGGGAATAGGAGTCAAGGTCAGTGGGTAAAGGAATAGGAATTGACCAACAAATCATATGCAGAATATTAACAAAATCAATCTGCCGATTTTGATTACTACATAATTTCTCAATATATGGTTTCCAGCATAGCAGACTCACCTCGGTGCCAGCTAAATATTGAGATTCCTAGACCTGACTCCAGACTGAGAAAATAAAAAGATCTGGAGCTGGGGCCTGGGAAGCTGTTTTTAAAAGAATATTCCCAGGTGGCTAGCAATCATTTAAGCATGGGAACCACTGGCCTACTCTACAATTATTTCCATGGGAGTTTTAAATGGGATGCAAATAATTAAAATACTTAAAATAAATGGTTTTCTATTTCGATGTGTTAAATAAAAATCCCTTTCCCCTTTTCCTCTCCACACTTATATCCAAGCTCTTCTTACTGGAACTAAACAGAACTGGCTCTAAGTCCTCTCCCTGTATGAAAGAGTGGTAAAACACAGCCCTGGAGAGGAGAGAAGCAAGTGTGCTTTAAACCATTGCAAATTTCCCTTGTAAGTAGAAAGGTTTAACTTATGAATAGCTAAATTAGAAAATCAACAACAACCCTATGAGCTCTAAAAGGAGCCTTGAGCCTCTATTGCTCAGATCCAAGAGTAGCTGTGAAATTGGCAAAGTAAGTCATGGTCCTTGCAACCTGTCTCAGAATTATTGCCAGCTCCACAAAGTAGGTGTGAAATGAAAGCCTTTCTTTCTGGGAGAGCATTATTTTTTATCAGTTCCAAGC
>NW_011913212.1:0-1680 GCF_000151845.1 Pteropus vampyrus | reverse complement strand
CGGGGAAATACCACAGAGTGTGATCACTAGATCATGTGGTGAGAGTGTGTTTAGTTCTGTAAGAAACCGCCATGGCATCTTCCAGAGGCGCCACACCGTGTGCATCTTCACCAGCGGTGAGTGAGCACCCTTCTACCCCGTGTCCCCACTGGCCCGTGGTGGCGCCAGCGTCTGGACCACGGCTCTTCTTATAGGTGTGCTGAGGGTGGAGGGTCTCGTCGTTTTGACATGCATCTCCCTAGTGACACATGATGCGTGGTCTTTCCGTGTGCTTATTTGTCATCTGTATGTCATCTTTGGTGTCTCTTCAGCTCTTTGGTCTGTTTTTTAATTAGGTGGTTTTATTATTTGGAGAGTTCCTTTTACATGCTGGATAATGATCCCTTCTCAGGTATGTCTTTTGCAAGTGTTTTCTCCCAGTCAGTGGTTTGTCTTGACGGCGTCCTTCACAGAGCAGAAGCTTTTAATTTTAACGCAGTCCAGCTTTTCAGCCCTTTCTGTCATGGATCGTGTGTCTGGTGTCGTGTCTGAAAAGCCACCGCCACACCCAGGGCATTTAGGTTTTCTCGTACGTTGTTTTCTAGGAGTATTTTTGTCGTGCATTTTAAACTTAGGCTGGTGACCCATTTGAGTTAATCTCTGTGAAGGGTATAAGGTCTGTGTCTAGAGTCACGTTTTTGTACGTGGATGTCCCTTTGCTGAAGAACCGTCTTTCTTTGATGATTTTTGCTCCTTTGTCAAAGGTCATTTGACTAATTATGCGGACCCGTTTCTGAGCTCCTGGCTCTGTGCCCTTGATCTGTTTGTCCTTTCGACCCTGCACTGTCTCGTTTATTGTAGCATTGGAGTCCGTCGAAGTCGGGCAGTGTCAGCCCTCCGACTTTGATCTTCTTCAGAACTGGGTTAGATGTTCCAGTCATTCGCTTCTCCATACACACTTCAGAGTCGGCTTGTCGACATCCACAGAATGACTCGCTGGGCTTTTGATCGGGGTCATGCTGGGGTTCTGCAGGTCAGGCTGGGAAGAGCTGACCTCTTCACGATGCTGAGCCTGTCTGTCCATGAACAGTCCTTTGATTTTGTTCCTCGGCTTTTTGGTCTGTGTGCAGTTGGTCACACATCAGGGAAACGCAGCTCAAGCCGACCTCCCGGGGAAGGGTGTTTCTGGATGTCACGCTGGCTGCAGTGGCTCATCTGTCTCGTCATTTGCCACCCTCTGCAGCCCCTTTCCTCCGAGTCTAGCTGGCGGCACAGAGGCTCTAGCAGCTCTGGTGTCACACTGCCCCCCGGACTGTCCAGGAGACAGAGAGCTGGGCCCCAGAACCCCCACCGCGAACCTCACCCCCACACGGCATGGGCCTCTGCGCTGGCCTCCAGTGTGTGGGTGCCCTTGCTGGTCCTTCGACCTTGAACGGCCCACACTGGCCAGAGCTGTTGGGCCCCTCTCCCCTGGTCGCTCTGACAGAGTCTGGGCCAGCAGCCTCGTCCCCTGTGGTGATTAGAATCAGGCACCCCGGCTTCCCTGGCGACTCTGACTGTCAGAGGGTCCTGCTGTCTTCCTTCTCGAGTCGTCGGTGTCTGAGACAGAGGTGCTGCCTGGTGGAGATGCCGAGGGCACCACGTGTGACGACTGTGCTTTCTGCTTCTCAGGGTGGTGTGCGTGATTCCTGCCGTGGTGGC
>NW_011913211.1:0-1695 GCF_000151845.1 Pteropus vampyrus | reverse complement strand
GGAGGTGGGAGGAGCAGACGGATTGTGTTGTTTCATGGCAGAGTAATACGACCATCTAGTGGAGAAAAAGTATATTACATAAATTATAAAAATCGAAACTACTGTGGAGTCATTTTATTACAAAGTTCTCAACCTAAATGTGATAAAATTTGCAAAAACTTCAGAGGAAAATTAGTGTCTGTGAAGTCCAACACAAGTGTAATTTATTACATAAAAATTGTAGTTTCCCATGGAGCTTTCTGTTCTATGAAAAATTGTAAAATGTTATCGTAATGGGTATATTCCATGATGGGTTCCAGCTCAGTCGATTATTTTTTTCCCCTTTCCTGTTAAAAAGAAATTTCAGAATAGAATGTTCAACTGTGATTCTAAAACTAAGAAAAGGAGTTTAGCGTCAAAAATAACACTAAATACATACGGGGATAAACATGTATCTTCGAATTTGCCATTTTTTAAAGTAATGTGTTGGGGGTTTACTAGCGTAATCATTCTAACATTAAAGATAGTTATATCTAAATTAAGTAGTAGGAAGTATTAAAAATATTAGCAATTATAATCAGTAGGCGTGAGCTTCATTGGTAATTTCTTGCATTCTCTTAATTTGTCATGAATTTTTTAATGATTTTTTTTGCAAAATAAGAATCATACTGTATATGCAGATTCTATTACCTCTTTACATAACATGTGAATAAGTAAAATATGAATGTACCGTTTTACAAACAATTATAATCCCTCCTGGAAAGAAGTAACACATTTCTCAGAAAATCCCTGTGCGTTTCTTCTAGATGAATACCCCCACGTTCCTCCAGAAGAAAACAATATCTTAATATTTTAGTAATTACATTTTGCTCTTCTTTAATAGTTTCACAGCCTATGTACTCATTCCCAGGAGATATGTCTGTTCTTGAATTTTATATAGGTGAAATAATCCTGGAATAGTCGATGTCCCGTTGTGTCTTTTCCATGCGATTATTCTTTCTTTCTTTTCATGTCGTATTTTAGCATTAGTGTATTATTCCAGTGCGTGGGTATACCGTCAGTTTTCATCCATTCAACTGTTGATAGACGTAGGAGTTGTTTCCATTTTGACTATTAAAAAAAAATCACACTTATGATCAGGTCCCCACGTGCGTGAGCTTCTCCAGGGTATATTCCTAGGAATAACATCTCCGAGTGATTAAACAGTGTATATCTTCAACTGCACTATGGGTTGCGAAATGCTTTTCTGTTATGGTGACTACAGTTTTCCTCGTCACCAGCTGTTCCTGGTGCTCCACATTCTTTCCAACTGCTGGGAGTTTTAGATTTCTTAAATTTTTACCAACGTCATGTTATCTTATTCACGGTTGATGATGGCTTTAATTTCCAACGTGGGCAATTTTTCATAACGTTTGTGCCTTCTCTCTCTCTCTTTTTTATGTCTTGATCAGTTTTGCCAGAATTGTATCAATATTATTTATCTTAAAAAAAAAAAAAAGATTGTTCTTTTCACCATGTCCTACCCTCTTTGAAGTGTTTCCGTACCATTTTGTATCATCTTACCACGATTCATTTTTCTAAAGAAAATTTATCTACCTGTAATGCATGTTCTGCATCTCTTCGATTACTTATTTAATAATTCACCTCCCTACGAGAGCAGGTACTTTGTGTCTTCATTGTTTTTTTCTTCAGAACTTAAATTAGTGCCCAATAAAT
>NW_011913210.1:0-2319 GCF_000151845.1 Pteropus vampyrus | reverse complement strand
TTCCTCTCCTTTTCCTGCACGACAGCCCGGATGATGGTGAGTGAAGTGTAAGTGAAACTCAGCATAAGCAGCAGGGGTAGCTGGTACTGGATGGCGACGAGAAAGGGGTCCGAAATGAAAGGCGGGTACGGGAACCTCTTTGCGATCACAGTGAGCTTCTCAAACAGCTGGTTTGTGGAGGCGTTTGCGTGGTACTGCATGATGGCTCTGTCCACTGCATGCTGCACAGCCAGGAAGCCTTCCCGGATGTACCCTGAGTGTGGGAGCACAGGACATGCCAGCACATGGGGTCAACATGCATCAGAAAAGCCAGCCACAGAATGGGATGCTGCTTGCTCAGACAGCCCCACACACTGAGCTGTACCAGAGTTTCACTGGGGAATGAATGTAGCTGTAAAGCGACATCACCTAATGCTCTAAGGTCTTCTTCACGCTTCCAGTTTGTAGGGACCACCTGAGTTCCTTGGCTGGTGGCCCCTCCCTCCCTCTTCAAAGCGAGCCAGGCAGCATGTCTTTAACCCTACTGCTGACACCACATCTTCCTCTGACCCTCTCTTCTGCCTCCCTTGTCCACTTTTAAGGACCTAGTGATTGCAGTGGGCTCAAAGGGATTATTGATAATAATCTTGCTCTTAAAGCCAGCTGATTAGCACTTGTAATTCTATCTGCCACCTTAATTTCCCTTTGCAATGTGTCTTGACATATTCACAGGTTCTGAGGATTAGGACGTGGACATCTTTGGAGGGCCATAATTCTGCCAATCACGGAGAGCTCTGCCCTTGAGTTGCCTTCTTAAAGGGATGCAGGCACTAGAGCCCAAAGGCCGCTGCTGTAAGACCTTTGTGCACCTTGTGGTTTCTCCGTGCTGGCTCTTGTTGACTCCTCGAAGTGGTTTGTAATAAAATTCTTAAAGTAAAAAAGGGCCTGAGAGGAGTGATAAACTGGGAATAAACTGGGAATATGGTTTTCCAGTCCACAGCGAAGCTTGGGAGGAACTGAGCCTAAAGAAGAAGTAGGCACGGCCTCAGGAGAAAAAAAGGCAGCCCCAGTCCCCGAGCCTGAGTCCAGGAAACAGAGAGGGGGGCATGGAGTACAGGCCTGGGTGGCATGGGTGCCCTCTCTCACAAAATACAGTGACATTTAGAACAAGGACCACATTGCTTAAAAAGCCTATAAGTGCTCGCTTTGGCAGCACATATACTAAAAAAAAAAAAAAAAGCATATACAACTGTATATACAGAGGCAGCAAGGAAAATAAGGAAAATGTAAAATCGAGCCCAAAAGATTCAACACAAACTGAAGCTTTCTAAAAACTGAAATATAAATGTTTCATTCAAGAGCATATGGCTTCTGAGAAACAGGAGAAAGCCTTTGCTGTTTTCAAAGATCATCTTAGCCTTTCAAGAGCCAGTTTTACTGGATGCTTTCTTCTTTCTCCTACAAAGGTCAAATATTCCTAAAAGTATTTCTGCAGAGAAATGCAAGGCCCGTTTCCCTCGTGTGATTATTACCAGTCAGCACCTCAGTGGGTAATGCAGCCTGAAAAGTGCTTCTCACCAGGTTCTCCACCATCGGGGGACGTGCGTTCCCTCGGTCCTGGGTTTGGGAAAAGTGGAAAAAGGGAAGAGGTGTGCCATCCCTCTGTCTCCTTCAGGAAAAAGGAGCCTGTTTGGGTCCACATGTAATTTCTTCGTGTGTAACTGAACCGTAAGTGATATTTTACCTGTGGAAACAAAGAGAAAACCAACTGCTCTCAGGCATCCAGATAGAGGAACAAACACCTATATCAAAGGAGAAAGGTTAGAAGACTCTGTTATTCTGTGAACTCACTACTCTCCCCGTACCTCCTTCCCCCACCAATGTCCATGTGGTCTCGGAATGTCAGAACAAATGATCCTGTCCCCGGGGGAGCAGGGAGCCCCGCAGGGGCACCTTGAGTGTTCTCTGCTGCCCTTCTTTTGCCATATAGCCACATGAACTCTACATGCGAGTGGATAAGAATTTGATGATTTCCCAGTCTTAATGTCATTGGGCAAGCAAAGAACTTTTTGGGGGGTTTGTTTTAAATATATAATTGAAATGCTAATGCCACATCATATTTCAGTCCCAAGTATCTGCTACTTTCTTATCTATCCTATTTGACTCTATCCAAAGAGGCCTGGAGGCCAGGAACACCTTTTATGGAATGAGAGGATATGGAGGGGCCCGCAGGGACAGCCTATGGGCCACTTTCTTCAGGCAGATAAGGTTTCTAAACTGCTCTGGCCTGATGGGCTAAAACATCCCCAGGGCTCCCTTGGTGGGGACCAAGATGGCAAT
>NW_011913209.1:0-2833 GCF_000151845.1 Pteropus vampyrus | reverse complement strand
TGCCACCTCCTGCTGCCGACGGGAGAGGCCCGGGTTCCCCGCCCTGTCGCCCAGAGCCTGGAATCTGTCCTGAGCACTTCCTCTGCAGCCCGAGTTCCAAAGCCAGGGCAGATCTGACGAGCTTGCCGGCAGAGCCAAGGCCAGCCCAGGACTGCTGGCCAGGTGCCCAGAGCTGAGCCACCACCTGGCCATCAACTTCTTCACTGGCTCTAATGCAGGCCCCTGCCTTTCTCTTCTCCCTTTCCAGGGCTGCTGGGTTGGGAGCAGAGTCCCCAAGGCCTGGGCCTGGCTGGCCCCGCGACGATGCCAGGGTCTGGAGGGCCAGATGGGAGGCCTCCAGGGAAATGGCCTCTAAGGCAGAGCTGTTTGGGGTTGGCAGCGGCAGCTAGGCTTCTCCTCGCCTGGGAAACTTGAGGTGTCCCCTTGTCCTGAGCCTAGGACAGTGCCCTTGGCAGGTGTGGGAGGCTGGAGCCATGCTCAGACACAGGAGGCTCTGAGACCCTTAGTCTGCCACCTCATCCCCGCCCCGTGGCCTCTGCTGCTGAGCCTCTAGCAGGCAGAGGCCTTCCGCAGTAATTCCCCGGCTGGTCATCGAAGTCCACCCTCCCCCGCAGCCCTGCCCTCTCCAGCCTCAGATCCGCCCCTAACATCCAGCTTCCTGAGCTTGGACGCTCCTGGCCACCCTCGGGCCCCAGCACAGGGCTGCCTCCCCATGCTGGAGGGGCCTAGGCTTTCCTGGCGACATGAACCCTCATTCTTGATTCCCAACTCCAGCCCACCCGGGAGGCCCTGGGGCTTGGTGAGTAGCAGGGTGGGTGCAGAAATGACATGTGACAAGTTGGGGGTAATGAGCAACTCATGTTAATTTCAGGCAGCCCCACCATGAGGCTCTCACTGGGGTCCTGGAGCCTTCAGCCTTTCCACCAGGGCCTGCAGCTTCTCGGACAGCGCCACCTGCAGGGAGGAGAGGAGGGGACGGTGGGTGGCCGTGGGCACAGAGAACACAGGGCCGGCGGGGTGCTAACCGGGGTCTTCCACGCACCTGGTACAGCTCTGGCTGCTCTAGCCGCCTGCGCGTGGGGCCGAGCTGGCTCAGAGACAGCTGGGCTAACGCTCTAGATTCAGCCAGAGGTGGGAGAGGCTCACACAGCTGGGGAGAAGGGGGAAGGAAGGAGTTGGCTCACACAGTGGTCAAGGCTCGATTTTGCAGGTGCAGACTGAGAGAGTACGCAGGGCTGGTCACCTGTCCCTGCTGGACCCAGAGTCGCAGCAGTGACTGCACATGGGCTGGCCTCACAACACAGGGCTCCCGGGCCCCTCGAGGCCAGACCCTCAGGTCCTGGCCAGCCTGGGGTGGTGGCTCCTCCGCCAACTGCAGCACGTCCAACAGTGGAGACCCTGTGCGTAGGGGGAAGGGCACCAAGAATAAGGTAGGGCCTGGGGCCTTGAGGGGGACCACGGAGGGGTGGGAGGGCCTCACCGTCAGAGCCTAGGAGCCGGAAGGCGGCCTTGCTCCCAGGCAGTGTCTGCTTCTCGGGGTCCTCGGTCAGCTTCATTCGTGGCTGGCCTCCCACAGACACCAGCTGCAGTGACAGGGTGTTGAGAGAGCTGGGCCCTTGGTACCCCGGCCCGCACCCCCACTGGAGGCCCTGTCTCCACCTTGTAGACGCAGCCCAGGGAAGGCTGGCCGGGGCAGGTGACCACGCTGGTGCCAATGCCGATGACGTTCACCTCACTGCCCTGGAGGGGGAGACAAGAGGGGGAGCTCGGGCAGCATCTTCGGGCACAGGCCCCCCCCCCAGGCACCTTCTGCCGCCCCGCCCCACCCCACCTTTTGGGCCAGGCGGGCCAGCTCCCCCTCATCAATGTTGTTGCTGACAGCAATGGGGATGGACTCCAGCCAGGGCACCTGGAACCTGTAGTGGGGGGCAGGCCCTCAGAAGTTCTCGATTCACCCAGACTCCCTCCCTCCCCCACCCACGGGTAGTCTGCCCTGGCCTCCCGACCAGTGCCACAACTTCGCCACTGAGGGCTGCTCCGTGTGTCCGTCCCTCCCTCCCTCCCTCTGCCCCATCCCGATACTCCTGCCCCAGAGGGGGTCCCTCGGCAGGCCAAGCCCCTCCCGGGGGGCTCACTGGGCCGCAGTGGTCCTGAAGAGCCCACGGATCTCCTGGGCCTGCTGAAGTAGGTCACCGCTGTCCAGCCTCACGCCCACCGCATGGTAGCCCAGCTCCCCCAGAGCCAGAGCGACAGCCAAGAAGTTGGGAAGCCCACTCCTGTGAGCAGAGACCAGGGGGTGGGGGGGCTGCAGCTGCTGTGCTGAGCCCCCCAGGTGGTGCCCAGGCCTCACCTCCTCACACTGTAGGTGTCCAGCAGGCCCTGGAAGGCCCGAGGAAAGGCCAGAGCATAGGCCACGAAGGCCGCCCGCTCCCCTGGATGCGGCTCCTGCACCCCCAGCCCCATGTAGGCACAAACACGCTCCAGCCACACCTCCACACAGGCGGCCAGGTCCACCCTGGGGCCCTGACCAGCAGCCGGAGCCAACATCTAGGGCAAGGGGTCGGTGAAGGATGAGGGACCCAGAGTGCAGCGTGGAGCCTGGCTCACCCCAGGTGGCGGGTCTGAGCCGGGGTGATGCCACCCCCCTGCCAGCTGCCGGTGCAGCGCTGCCCTACGTGCCCGAGGCGTGGCTTCTGAGTGGGGACTGGCCCACCCCTCCCCCAGGTGAGGGCTGGCCTTGGAGTCTGCCCTCTAGGGTGCAGCTGGAGAAGGGTACTGACCGGGTCAGGGGGCACCTCGGTGCCTGAGAAGGCAGTGACGAAGGAATGTGCCA
>NW_011913208.1:0-1410 GCF_000151845.1 Pteropus vampyrus | reverse complement strand
GAGTAATTCAAATAAAGTTATATTAGATGCCAAAACTGAAATTCAGAGTACTTTCATGATTAATTAATAATTAACTGGAATACTTAGCCATCTCTATTCCATTCATTATGTCTTTACTGTTCTTCAATCCATTTTTAAGTATTATAATGAAAGTTTAAAATAATCATAACCTTGGAAAGAATTTTAGTCAAAGGAAAAATGCAGTTGCATGGGAAAAGGATATTTTAAGAAATTACCTTTTTAATACTCGTCATATTGAACATATTCATGATATGCCATTATTTAAACCACAAATCACTATCTCAGAAAATTTTAGTATGAAAGTAAACTCGTCACAGATTTTTGCCAATATGTTTTATCAACTTTAATTTGAATGATCAAATATTTTCTGAAGAAAATTAGAACTCAAATGTGAAGGATCAAGAGATTCTAGCATTTTTCTAGTGGTTTTCCACAACCTTGTATTAGAATAAGTTATATAGCATTGTAATTCTTTATGGTTGATTCAAAATATGATTTTCTTACTTATAAAAAAGCTACAGAAAAAAATCTTATATTGATCTAAATCTTTAATTTTACAATTTTCAAACATATCTACTGAGATATTTTATAATTCAGCTTTATGATACCTCGGGTCAAAGGTTGCACAATCTTGTCTTATTACTTTATGAATTAATGCAAGTCTTCTCATTGAAGCAGAGCAATAGTGTCTCATATATCATCTCGTATTATCTCTATCTAATAATTTATTAATATATTATTTATTTGTTCAGCCAAATTTAAGGCATCGTTGAAGGAAAAAGAGATAAAGTAAGAGATGAGGGGAAAATCCCCAGTCCCCAGGAATTACATAGTTTGGTGAGGGAGACGAATAGAAAATAGCAACAAAGATTTATGTTGATATCAGGTGATTAGTGTTATAAAAATAATAAAGTATGAAAAGAAAAGAGAGAGTTTCTGTGGGTGTTACTTTCGATACCTGAATGATTTGTGTGTATAAAGAGCACTCAAGTCTCTGGCTGTAGTACATGTAAAGGCCCATGAGGGAACCACATACATGTTGTGTGCAGGAACAGCAAGGAAGCCAGTGTGACTGGCATTAAGCGAAAACAGGGACAAAGAGATAGGTAATGACTCCAAAGTCTTAGCCAGGGAAGGTTATGTAGTTTTTATAGGCCATGAAACAGATTTGATTGTATTCTATGTGTGAAACCATTCAAAGTCTCTGAGTAATGAGATTGCATGATCAGATTTATATTGTAAAATAATATGTTCAACCCTTGTAAGCATTAGAGTCACATGTAGAGGGTTTTCAAAATGCCATAGAGACAAGTTAAGTCAGAGACTCTGAGAATGTAGCTCAGGTACTAGATTAGTATCCACAGTTAATTCTAATATACAACTAGGGCT
>NW_011913207.1:0-2810 GCF_000151845.1 Pteropus vampyrus | reverse complement strand
ATTATCGAAGAGTATATGGGCATACCATCATTATTCAATAAATTTATTGGACTTAGTATTTGCAAGGCACTTACTGTTACATGCTGAGCATTTAGTGGTAAAGGAGATGGAGTACCAATTCTTGTGCATACAGTTTAATGAGGGAGACATACTTACGTCTGTGATTCTTTAATCAGTGACCAACTGTGATAAAGTTAATGAAGGAAGAGTTTAGGATAATATAAGAGTTTGTAATAAGGAGCCAGTCCTGATATTTTTACGGGGGAAGTAGAGTCCTAGGGAAAGCTGCCCTGATAGAGTGATTTGTGACAAAATATAAAAGGCGAAAAAGGAGTTAATGCAGAGGCTGAGATAGGGAAATTGTGGAATTTTTAGCAAAAATGAATTTGCAGTATAACTTATTCTTTTTAAGATTCCCCTGTGATTCATTTTTAGGGACTACAGGCTGCTTTTGTACTTAATAAGGAAATGAATACTTCGCAGTTAGCCTGTGTAGGGCAACTTAAGTTAAATTAGGGGAGTCAACAATGGTCTAGGCCAGTGGTCTTCACACTTATTCATGCACCCCCAGTTAATTCTTGACCTGATGTCTAGATTTTTCATATTATGTTGAATTACAGAATTACAAAGGATATTATTTTATTATGGCAAAATATACATAACATAGAATTTACCATTTTAACTATTTTTAAACATGAAGTTTAGTGGCATTCAGTACATTGTTTGTGCAATTGTTACTACGATCCATCTCCAGAAGTTTTTCATCTTCCCAAATGAAACTCTGTACTCGTTAAATAATTACTCCCCATGTTCCCTGCCTCGCAGCTCCTGGGAACCACTGTTCTACTTTCTGTTTCTTTTAGTTTGTCTATTCTAGAGATCTCATATAAGTAGAATCATAATATTTATCTTTTTTTGTCCTGCTTACTTTCACTTAGCACAATGTTTTCAGGGTTCATCCATGTTGTGTATATACCAGCATTTCATTCTTTTTTTTTTTTAATAGACTCTTTTTCAGAGCAGTTTAGGTTCATAGTACAATTGATCAGAAAGTACCGAGTTCCTATATACTCTGGCTTCCACAAATGTGCAGCCTCCCTCACTGTCAGCATTCCACACCAGAGTTATACGTTTGTTACATTGACACATCATTATCACCCAGAATCCATAGTTTACATTAGGGTTAACTCTTAGTATACATTATATGAGTTTTGCCATGTGTATGGTAACATGTATCGACTGTGATAATATCATAGAGGATAGTTTCACTGTCTTAAAAATGTTCTGTCCTCTGCCTGTTCATCTTTCCCTCTCCCATTTTAGCCAGCTTACTCTTATGTCATTTATCTAAGATAGCAGTTCTCAAAGTGTGGTCTGTGGCCCCTGGGTCCACTAGGTTAGAACTATTTTCACAATTATATTAAGACATTATTTGTCTTTTTCATTGTTCTGACATTTGCACTGATGATAGAAAAACAGTGGTGGGTAAAACTGCTGGTATCTTAGCAGGAATTAAGGTGGTGGCACCAAAGAGTACTAGTAGCCATTGTATTCTTCATCACCATGCACTCACAGTTTAAAAGAACATGCCAGTTTCACTTAAAAATATCCTTACTGAAGCAATAAAAATTACTAATTTTATTAAGGTATGACCCTGGAGAACACATAATTTTAATATTAGCTTGCATAAAGTATTTCAGCTATATACCAAACAATAATGATTGTCTGAAGGAAATACATTTGTGTGATTATACTACTTGTGAGTGTTTTTCTGTTATGGACATGGTTTAACTTGAAAGAATAACTGACAGACAAACTATGGTTATTTAGACTTGAGTATTTGGTAGACATTTTCTCAAAAATAAAGTGAGCCTATCAGTTCCAGGGAAATGACTGACAGTATTTGTGCCAATGATAAAATTAGAGTGTTCAAGCAAAAATTAATATTTTGGAGAACGTGTCCACCAGTTGAGCTCTATCCATGTATTTCCAACCTTTTTTGCTCTTTATTTTTTTCATGTATTTCTCTATTCATCTAGGATCATTAAGAATCTACTGGAGGGGGTGTGTGTGTGTGTGTGTGTGTGTGTGTGTGTGTGTGTGTGTGTGTGTGTGTGTGTGTAAAAGTACTATTTCTCCTAAAGAATGTTTTAGCAGAACTTAGTACTCTATTTTTGGCAGTTTTCTTTGAGCACCCTGACAATTACACATTACTCTTCTGGTTTTCATTGCTGTGTTAAGAAGTCAGTTAGGAGTCTGTTGCTACTTTAGAAGGTACTTGTTTGGTTAACCCCCTAACATTTTCTCCATGTCTTTTGTTTTCTGCAGTTTGACAATGATGTATCCAGGTGTGGTTTTCTTTTTTATTAATTGCCTTTGGGATTCAGTGGACATCGTAAATCTTGAGATCTTGAATGAAATGTCTTTAAAGAGATCTGAAAAATTTTTATTTTTTACTACATGCAGTGATCCCATTTCTCTTTTTGTTTAAAGGCTAAATGTATGTTAGACCTACTTACTGAATCTTCTGCTTATTTCTCTTTTATCTCATATCTTTCAGGTTTTAATTCTTTAGTTTTGCTTAAGTGTAGTTAAACATAAACCAGTTGAGTGTATTTTCTTTTTTTTTTTGATTCTAGAATTTGTCTAATTGTTCCAGCACTATTTGATGAAAAGACTATGTTTTCTCCATTGAATTGCTTTTGATCCTTTGTCAAAATCTGTTGACTATATTTTTGTGGGTCTGTTTTGAAGCTCTTTGTTTAATTATCCTATGTGTGTCTGTTCTTTCACCAACACCATGTCGTCTT
>NW_011913206.1:0-1601 GCF_000151845.1 Pteropus vampyrus | reverse complement strand
CTCAGGGGATGTCAGCTATTTAGATACGTATGTGAGCGTAGGCGATGGGCGCTTGCATTTTAATCAGGCCAGTCCTTGAACTGAGTTAGGGAACAGAGGGCTCTGCTCCCCATTGGCGGGGTCTCCGAAACCACCTGGCAGGCAGGGGGGAGTTTTGAAGTGACAGGGGACAGAACCGGCTACTTTTGCTTCCACGCAAAGGTCGGTTATGCCCGGAGGTGTCCAGTTCTAGCCCGAACGCATCTTTTCCCAGGGCACCGAGGACAGGCGTCACCGTTGTTTCGTTTTCTCGTTAAAAATCAAGTTGAGGTAATTATAGTAACTCCTAACCTATAAATATTTGCTTGGCTGTAAAATACGCCACAGTCTTTTGTATTTAGACCTATAAATCAGTAGACCAGATCTCCAGAGGCTAAATTGTAGATGTCTAAGACATTCAGATGACATTTACTGTTACAAATATGAGCCGTTTGAAGTAATGAGTTTCTCGTTGGCAGAACAAATAAATAAATGGTTCAGACACAGAATCGACCGAAGCAAACAAAACTTTACGGCCTCTCTCCATCACCGCTTTGCCTTACCTCTCGGCGCCAGGTAGGACTGCAAACCCACAGCAAGGGAGCAGCCCGTTAGGTTGGGAACTCCCAGTCTTCCTCACCCTAAATTGTGATATTAGTAAAATTTGGAAACGATAGTATGTGGCCACAGATTTCAGTCGGGGACAGGCGCTTCCTCTTTGGGGATTATCCATACTACATGCCAAGCTTTAGAGAGAGAGATTTTAGCTCCGCGTGAGGAAGGAATTCCTAACGGAGTGGCTCGTGGAAGGAACGTGTTGCCTCCAGAAGTCATCAGCTTACTGTAATGATAGTTGTTTAGTCACAGGCTCAGGGAACTGTGTGGAGATGTGGCAGAGGGGGTTTAGGTATTGCGTAGGGCCGGGCTAGGTGTACTGGCATTGTCGCTTACGCTCAGGTAAGATTTTAAGGTCATTCGTCACAATACCCCTTGAAAACCCATCATGAAGTCACCCTTATGGAGACCCTCAGACTCCGTGGGGTCACCGCTTCCTCCGCCCCCAGCCTTGGAGATAGTGGGGTGCCAGGTGAAGTCCCATCGTGGGAAAGCAGTATAGGATCTTTAAACACTACAGCTAGAGTGTCTAAGAGCTCACATGGTGGAAGATCTGGAGAGGTCGTGGGTCCCCGAGGGGCTCCGAGGGGCCGGCCAGCCCCGGAAAGTGGGCGACCGAGGGAGCACCCACTTTGTCCCTTCTCCTCAGCCTTTCTCCCACACAGCCATCGGCTCAGCTCGCTGGGGTGCCGGGTTCATGTTCTGCACTGTTTAAGTTGTTATTTTTTCTACTTTCTGTCTCTTTTTGAACTCATGGCACGTGGAGTTGAATTTAGGTAAATGCACAGCCGATAGGGTTCCTGGGTGAGGTTCTCCAGACTCGAGAGTTTGTGACATCTACTGTGTCACTGTCTGGAGATCGAGCGTAAAAAGTTGCTAAATAACCCTTTAGCCCGGAGATGGCAGTCGGAGGCTTAAACTGCAGACCACGTCCAGCCCATCGTCTGTGCTTGTGAATGAAGTTCCTG
>NW_011913205.1:0-2224 GCF_000151845.1 Pteropus vampyrus | reverse complement strand
CATGGATTCATTCACCTCAGCTCTTACTCTCCTACCAGAATTCAAGCTTAATGATATCAGGGATATATCTATCACAAAGAAGAACTTCAAAAAAATTTTTTTGAATGAATGAAGGAGAGCAGTTTTTAAAAAATAATTCAAAAATAAGGTACAAATATAAGCTTCCTAATGTGTCAAAGTGACTTTCTTTTTGAGACATAAACATATTTGGAGCAGATTTTGGTTTTTAGATTGAATACACTTAGAGACTATTAAGTCAAAATTCTGAGTTTCCAGAAAGGTCACTTGATTGGCACAGGATCACAGTAATCAGGGACAAAAAAAGCTAAAATGTAAGTTGAAATTTTTTTGACTCTAAAGCTCATTCTACTACTGCACTGATATTCACATTCAACTAAAAAGCCTATTTAATAAAAGAGTAAATGATAGAAATGTTTAATTTTTCATTCACCAAGGCTTTAATTGCCAAAGCTTAGGAAAACAAACAGCTCTAAGTATTCTAAAGGGGACTGACAGAAAATGACCATTCTTCACCACGAATTGGATATTTTTGTGAGTGTGTTTTATATTTAAGTCCGTATTGCCTACTAAGAATAATGAGCAAACATCCTCTGCATGCAATTCAAGCTGTATCTAATTTCCTTACCAAATCCAGCTTCTTGTCAAGAGGATGCAGCATTGCTATCTCTCTACCCAGCTGTGCACACATTTATACCCAGGCAGATGCCCCAAATGATAAAAGGTATGCTGGAGCTGGCAGGAAAAAAAGGATGAAAAATAAGTAATAAGCAAATAGAATGTAACTATCTGAAGCATGAACAGGTTGCAATGTCTGATGATTCTGCTGACATGTTTAGGATATGATGACCTGACCGATATGAGAATGTCAAGGATAGACAAGGAAGCTAAGCATAGAGAAGGAGAGGGGAATTAAGCCACATCAGGAAGGTAAATTAGAATTTTTTGATTCGTAAGTAAACAATGAATGTCCTAGTATCTTTATTGTTTCTTTGTGTAGTAGGGCAGGACTCCTCCCTTCATTCACTGTCTAGCTGTTTAGCTTATATATAAGATGAAATAAAGGACATTTGGCAATTTGTCTCGATGCGGGGACTTTTTGTGCATAATGATGCATAAAGAAATATGCCGAAAAGAGACCCAGCCCTGCAGTGGGAAAGGTGTGATTCCTCTATATGTGGACATGTAGAGTGGATCTGAAACATGGACTATCCATACCAGAAGATGGAGACCACGAGATGACATCCTGGGGAAAGCAAGCCAAGGATATCAGGAAGAGTAATTAAGGGGATGTATTCCCCAATAACCACAAGAGAGAGGTGGCTTGGGGTGGCCTCAATTGGAAAGACATCCACCTGTCAAGTAGTTGAGGGGATCATTTGACTAAGGGAGAGGAAACTGTTTAGGCTGGGAAATGTGGCTGTAATCTTAAGGAACTGAAAATTTCTACATCTTTCTGGACTCTAGGAGCCTTGGCTGGCTAATTTTAAGGTGCTTAATAACTATTCCACCTGTTCCTCCCACTATGCTGCTATAATATGAGGCTTACACCCATTAATGATGTTTCAGGATAAGCTTCTTTGACCTTATGGTTAGAAAAGCAATACTCTTTGTGTTAAAGGCTTAGGGCTTACAAAACAGATATCTGGACTCAGGTATCAGAAAACCCAAATTCTAGTTTCTGCTCTGCACTTAATAGTTGTGGAATTTGGACAAGGCCATTTGTAAACACATTTGTGACAGTGTGTTGCTATCTTCACCTTTGAATCCCAGAAACATGTGTCTACTTTCTCAAATAACTTTTTTTAATTAAACTCATAGTCACACCATGAATTGAGGAAAGTTAAGCCATAATTTGAAGAAAATCAGAGTTTTTAAATAATTAGTATACTTACAATGCATAAAAGTGATGAATGATAATATGTCAATAATTTAATAAGCATTATAAATATTTAGTCATGCATGACTTGTACAAAAAGTATTAACAACATGTAAAAGAACCACAAGAAGCAAGGGGTTATGGATGTCATGCTACACCAGCCAGTGGGAGACCCCTTCAGGACTGAGGGGTTTATTCACCCTGATGCTGGTGAGGTCTTCAGCTCATAACTCTCAGCTGATGGCTCTCTTTTGTAACTGCCTTGGCCGAAAAGACTCATATTGCCTAAGGTTCTGCCTCCTTCCCCAGGGCAGTCCACAGAAAATC
>NW_011913204.1:0-1200 GCF_000151845.1 Pteropus vampyrus | reverse complement strand
TAAGTTAATCATTGACTTCAAGACTCAAATGTCCTAGTATTGTCTATTTGTTATTCTTTTTTCAAATACAAAGGAAGCCTCCTCCTTCTGAGGCCGGTGCCTTTGAGAGCTGCAGCCAGTGCTTGGGCTATGGACTGGAAAGTATGTTGGTTCAGAGTTCTCTCCAAGTTGTAACGTGTCTAAGCAGTTGGGTTCAGGGGGACTTGAAGTCGGGCTAACAAAAGGCAGAGAAACCCCTCACTAAACTTAGACCTGGAAGTTCCATGTGGAGCTGATTCAGCAGATCCCCTTTCTCTGTGCTCTGGATGCCCTGACTTGACGGTGTTCTTACAGATATTTTTCCTTGGGGCAACAGCTCAACCCCCAGCTTTAACTTCAGAACATTTTTAGAAAATGTCCTTTCTCTGTTACCATAGGGATTTGCAGAGGTGAAATTATGATCTATGTGGAGATTGTATACAGTGGTGATTAAGAGCACGCTTTCAGCTGGACTGGCTGAGTTCACATTCTGACCTTGTCATTTTCTATCTGTGATGTTGGCCAAGCTAATTAACCTCTATTTGCTTACTCATCTATATAATGGGGGAAAATAATAGTACCTACTTTATGATAATTGTGAGGATTAAATGAAACAATCTATGTAAGTCACTTAAAATAATGTCCGGCATATAGTTACTGCTCAGTAAATGTTAGCTATTATATGAAATATATATTCTACTACAATAAATACCTATCTTATTATACACACATATGTATGTGTGTATATATATATGCACTATATTAAATGTTATTTCCATAATGCCTTTTTAATTTCTTTTTTCCTTCCTTCTTTCTTTTGGCAAATAATTGATAAGGACTTACTGTATTCTAGGCAGGGGGAATATAGCGATGAGCAAGGTGGACCCACACAGTTGGAGAACAGGCCATTTTAGCAAAGCACAATACGTTTTATGATACAAGGGGCACAAGATCAAATAAGTAAATTCGTGAATGAATAAATGAGTGAACGAATATTTCTAGCTATTTCTACTTAAATATCAAGTGTTTTGATCCCTGAGCATAAGTAAAACTTTAAATCTGTGCTAGTTTATTCATAATGCCATTGCTGCTGTGAATCATAACCACTCGCCCAGAGTGATTGTGGGTCTGCATCCAACTGTTGTTAATCTTCTAAACAGGTAGCTGGGATCCAGATAGAGC
>NW_011913203.1:0-1802 GCF_000151845.1 Pteropus vampyrus | reverse complement strand
CCATAACAGACAACTGGTTAAGTCTGAACATGGATTAGATATTAGATGGCATTATGGAATTCTTGTTAATTTTCTTGGGTGCGATAATGTACTATGGGTCTATAGGAAAATGTCACTTTGTAGGGATAAATGATGAAATATGTAGGGGTGAGGAGTGATACCTGTACCTGGTTCAACAACAACAACAAAAAGTTGTGAGGGCAATGGAAAAAGAGCAAAAGACACCAAAATTGGGGACAGACTTAGAGGAACTGTCTGTAACACAGGAATTAGGAGTCTAGCATCCAAAATGTGTAGGAACTCCCACAGGTCATTTAAAAAAGGCCCATGTTTTGTTTCCAGTAAAGAAGATTGTATAGGAATCTCACATATTTGCCCAAAGACAAGGTGTTTTTCTCTCCAGAGGTCTGAGGCAAAGGTTTGACATTCCTGACCCTGGCCAAGTTTCAGTATGATCTTCCCTAAAGGCCAAGGATTGAACACGCTGGCCTTAAAGGTCCATCCAACTCCTTGTGATCAGGAGTCAGCTTTGGTCTCCTGTGTAGTTCTGTCTATGAAGAGAGGCGCTGCGGACTCTGCAAAGTGGGCTCTGTTCACTGTGTGTTGCTTTTAAGTGATGGGAAAAAGCATCCATGACCACTGCACCCATGTTGGCTAACTCGGTTTTTCTGACCGCTCAGATGTACTCTGTTGGCTAGTATTTTCAGTTTTTAAGGTTCAGCTATGATACCAACCAACTATTATAGGATATGACTCAGGTAAGTAGAGTTCTTTGAATAGGTGCTTATCAGTTCCATTTCAAAAGGCTCAAAGGCCCAATACCAAAAAATTCAAGCCCATTGCTTGGTATGCTTGAGGGACAATATTCTATCAAGTGTTAGGAGTAGTTCCATTTTCATCCTGAAACTCTGTGTGTGTGTGTGTGTGTGTGTGTGTGTGTGTGTGTGTGTGTGTGTGTGTTATTTTTACCCTCAATTTAGATCAAGGCTATAGAAAACTATTTAGTGCTAAATATCTTTCTATTCAACTGTTAGTAAACTCAGGAAAGCTTATGAAAGAAAAGTAGCAAATAAACGATGCTTTTTGGTGAACGGGATACTTTGAGAAGAAAGGACGATGGAAGAGCCACTCTTTAGACAACAAGGCGTGCTGAGTTCTCCTGTAACAGATCAAGGGAAGGGTTTGCTCCAAGACACGGTCTCTAGAGACGTGATACAAGTTAAGCCAGCAAGCCCATAAACAGACATGCTTGTTTATGCCGTGTCAAATTCTGGACAAAATATTTATTTGAAAAATGAAAAATATTTATGTCTTGAAGGGTGTCGTTGTGGCAGACAGAGAGAGAAAGAAAGTTTTTAATCATTTTTCTTCCAAAGCTCCACTTCTAAGCTACAAAGTCTGCTCTTAAATAACTCGCGCTTATGAGAGCATCAAAGGCATTCTTATCTCTTCTTCTGAATTTCGCTAACGTTGGCAGCAATCTCTGTTCTGAATTGAAATTTTCTTCTTTCTTCAAATGTGAGGTTATCATGGTTTATTCTATAAGAAGAGTGAACATGGCCATGGACTATTGTGGTGAAAATCTCAGGAGCGAAGAGAAATGAAACTTGAACTTACAAATAACAGTCATCTTTTTTCTTTTTCTTTTTTTTTTAAATCACCACGAACATCACTTTTGAGAAGAAAACTTAAACATCTGGTTTCCTTCTGTGAAACTCTTTCATCTTAAAAAAAAAAAAAAAAAAAGGGAGTCTTTACTAGTCTAGTCTGCAAGTATGATGTTCAAGGAATTAGTACAAGTA
>NW_011913202.1:0-1884 GCF_000151845.1 Pteropus vampyrus | reverse complement strand
AACAAAATAAAGGTTTTGATGGGATGGAGGAGCACGAGGATGGTTGCCTAAGAGAGGAAAACTATGAGAGTTTAGGCTTAATTCCTTGGAACAGGACAGATTAAAAACAAAAACAAAAACAAAACAACAACAACATAAAAACACAGGATAGATTTGAAGGAGTCAAATTCCAGGTAGTCAGCAAGACTGCAAGATGGAAATGGAAGCAGATTGTGTCTCCATGTCCAGCCTGCCTGGGATCGTGTAGACAGAATTTAGGACTAAGCAGCAGTGGTCTGTAAGACCAAAGACTGAGAACCTGGATGAGGGATTGCTCAGATACCAACCTGATGGCACAGGTATCAACACGACAGAGGACTTCATCTCCTGATTCCACACCATTCAAGCCATGATACAGTGAGAGTCTCAGAGTCGACATCTAGCCCTGGGAAAGCATGTGGAAACTCTGAATTAACTACAATCCAATTTATGTTTTATTGTTGCATAGATTCTCATAATAGAAACTAACAAGAGTTACAGAAAAGAAAAACAGTTGAATTTCTTACACACTTGAATTCGTGAACTTGGATTGGTACCAGCTGCACCTTGACTGGATGAGAAATCAAGTTTTGAAAACATACCTATTTTCAGGATTCTTTTTGGGTTTGTTGTACTATATGCTACATCAGGCACGGAGTATGCCTGTTGCTTCCAAAGGTCAGATCTATGATAGGGTATTGACTGAACTAGAGGTTATGACAGTGGGGTTCCCTAAGTATTCCAGGGACTTTTAAGGGACAAATCTTTGGAAGCCTGGAAGAGTATTATTCACTTTCTCACGTCTTGTCTAACATGTGGAAAACATTCTCATGCCAAGATAGTGTCTATCCCAAGTATTAACACACTTGAAGAAACCTGTAATTTTCTTTTTTTTTTTTTAACTACTTGGAGACTAGTATATCTATTTCTCAATTTATGCAGTACTTTTTTATGCAAGTTTTTTTTTAATATGTGGTAAATATTCCTGCCTACATTTACGTGGACTTTTTATACATGGTTTCCATTTACGCAGCCTTGTTTTACACAATTTTCTTTTTCATTTCCATTTCATTTCATTATTGCCAATTACCCTTTCTTAAAAACAATAGCTTAACTCAGCAATGTACAAAGAACTAATACTACTTCCAAATATTTTGAGCAATGAAGATAGTGACTTTGTGCCAGTTAAAAAGAGGTTGATTGCTTTAGATTACAGCACAGACACCAACAGGGAATAAAATTTGTTTTGTCTTTTCTGAATTTTCATTAGTATTTTTTTGTGAAAATATGTGAAATAAATATTTTTATGACTTATATCAGCCTATTTTTTTGATATGTTTTTTTCATACTAGTGGACTCTTTTTATGTGGTTTTCTTCCACCTAAAGACAAAGATGTGTGGAATGGATAACATGCATAAATTGAGGGACAGATGTATTTTTACAAATATATATATTGCCCTTCTGTGTTAGAGAATTTTATTTCCCTACCCCGTGTTGACATCTGGTTTGGCCATATGACTTGCTCTGACCAAAAAAAAAAAAGGGGGGTGGGGAGGGAATGACGCATGTCACTTATAAGAACATTTCCCATGTTCACTTTTCCTTTTTTGACCAGCAGTGTTCTATCGTTTAGGAAATTGGTTGTAAAAATGACTGCAGATCTTCACCTTTCCCTTTGTAACATGACTTTGTAGTAACTCCCATCAATGGTGGAGTTCCTCATCCCTAGAATCTGGCCTGTGACATGACTGTGCCAATGCAATGTGGTAGCAGCAAGGATGTACTATTTCATAATCTAATCCACAGAGGGCTCCCACTCACTATTTGGGAACCTTGATACTGTCATGTGAATAAGCCTGGGTTAG
>NW_011913201.1:0-1444 GCF_000151845.1 Pteropus vampyrus | reverse complement strand
AGTCCTTCTCTCTTCAAATCTTTCTGCCTTTCCTTTCTACTTTCCTCTTTTTCTTTTAAGGCCTCAAATGATTAGGTCAGGTCCACACAGAAAAAATTCCTATCTTCCTAAGGTCAACTGGGCTAAATAACATAACATAATCATGAAAAAGATATCTCATTGTATTAATAGGTTCCAGGCATTAGGTGGCATGACACTAGGGAAGAGTGATTTCAACATTTTGCCTATAACGTATATTTTTAAAAAATTATTTTAAATTCATGAGGAAGAGAGCAATAATTCTGACCCAAAATAATATTGAAGTACAATTTTGAAGTGAATGTGAATATAGTTTCTTTTTTTCCAAAAAACGCCAAAAACCAGTGTTTTGATTTGCTTCTATTCTCTGTACTGAACTGTCATTTTATTTATATAGAAACCTCACTTTATTTCGTGATTAACTACTCTCATCACAAGTACTGGAATATAGTATTTTCTCAGTAGGAGATAAGTGTAACACTTGAGAATACTTGGATGTTTCCTCCTGTGCAGTCAGGGCTTAGAATAAGAGGTAGAGAGACTTACTGGTAACTCTGAAGCTACAAAGGCTAGATATTGTCTTTTATATTCTAGAACCACAATAAAGGAAAGAGTCTTGAACATGTAAGACCCCCATAAATGATTGAATGTGCTGGTTGTTTATGATGAAAAAGCATTCATTTTCTTTAAGTTCTGAACATGGAACTATGAAGATCAAGGAAGGTGTGGACTGAATTGTCACTCCCAAGCACACAGTTGGCATTTACATATGAGAAAATACATATAATAATGGTATCCAGGTATTTTTTGTAAGCTAAAGTAATATGGTCTAATATTAGCTGGAACAACTTCAAAAGTTAACAGAAATATCAGCAAATATATATAGACTTTTTTTTTGATTTTTACACATATAATTATGAAATCTGTCATACCTTGAACTCCTGGGTGACAGAAAAGAAAAGAAAAAAATAGCTTTATAGTAGTTATATATCAAGTTTTAGTACTAACCAGCATGCTTTCTCTATATATACATCATCCACTTTGTGTAAGTTCTATGATATCTAGAAGTTTCTGAGGCTCTTTTCCTTATCACATTTAGCTGTAGTGTGAACAAGAAATACAAAATTATTTTAAGGGCAATATAAAAAACATTAATTACCATTAAAATTATACAATACTACTAAAAAGTATAAGGTCTACCTGTGTAAAATACTAAATTTGTGGTGAAAATACTAGGACTTAGGTATTCAAAGGCATCTTCTTCAAATAATTATCTAAGATTGTTATCCATAGAGTTATCCTTATTAATGTTGCAATTAATATACTTTTGTAAAATTACAATTAAGCAAAATACTTTTGTAGCAAATTCATTCAATTGATACTTATTTATTGCCAATTGTGTGGAACATTTTATTTTATTTTATTA
>NW_011913200.1:0-1379 GCF_000151845.1 Pteropus vampyrus | reverse complement strand
CATTTTGGGGGATTACACTGAAATCATCACCGCCTGGGATGTCAAGAAATTTCATGGGAAAAGATGAGATTTAATAGAATCCTTGAAGACTGAATAAAACTGAGAAGAGCGAAAGGAGGGAGTGGGCAGAATTCCAATGGTATGTGTAAAAACATAAAGATGGGATATACTATTCCTGGAGACAGTATACTTTAGGTACTTCTCAAGAAGTACTAAAGGCATATCTCAAACCATATCTTTGAGATGGTGCTGAAGGTCTAAGAAAGAACCGTCCACATCTGT
Source organism: Pteropus vampyrus (assembly GCF_000151845.1). Taxonomy (NCBI): domain Eukaryota; kingdom Metazoa; phylum Chordata; class Mammalia; order Chiroptera; family Pteropodidae; genus Pteropus; species Pteropus vampyrus. The sequence goes on along the minus strand of NW_011913200.1, from coordinate 1,097 downwards.
TTCTAAAGAGTCTCCAACACTTCCCAACACTCCCTAGCTTCGTTTAAGCCGGAGCTGCAGGTTTCATTTACCATTATGCATCAACCCTTCATCCCCTTGACATGTTCTCCTCAGGTGTCAGTGATGAGAGAAGTGGCTACTGCTTTTCTGTGTCCACGTCTTACTTTGCTGTATATTTCAGAAGGAATCAGGGTGAACATGGGCTCCTCCAGAATTCCCCTGGTCCTCTCAGAGTCTACTATGATTAAAGCCAGAAAATGTGCAAGTGTCTGAAATAAATTGTGCACCCATTCTTTAATAATGACGTTGGACAGTAGTCCTCATACATGTATAGTTTTTTTGCAACTCAAACGACTTTTCCCTCTCACTAGTTAGTGAAAAACGCTGAAATAGCTTTTTTCCAAACCATCCATTGTTTCCATTACGGAGCTGTTAACCTTTTTCAGTTTGGTGCATAATCTGTAAAACCCAAATTTTTCTATGTGAAGTACTTTTTTATTTGATAAAGGATGAAGAACCATGGACCTACATTTTATATAAATACTATTTTAAAAATACCATTCAGTCTAGTATTCAGCTATAGAAACTAGTAAATATTTAGATAAGTCCTGGTATTTAATTTTATCTGTACATGTTCAATCAGGAAGAAATACATGCAGACACATAATGTCCTCTACTTCTTTTTCTCTGTGTCTCCAAATTTTGCTAATATCCACTCTTTATCTCCATCTTCCTCTCCCTCACTCCCCCTCCCTCTTTCTGATTATATGGCTGGGCTCTGGTCTATATTTTCAGGAGAACAAGGAAAGCAGTTTCTCTAACTCCTTAGAGTACCTTTTCTCAGTACTTTAATAACAATGAATGTTCTTCTTTGCTCTACATGTTTCTCCTATTTCTTTATCTTGTTCTTTGTTTCTAACAACAATTATCACTATTCTCTGCGTAGTTCATTTTCTATATCACAGAGCTGCCAGACCCTGACTTTTCTGAGTAGAAAAATTCTTTCACCTTGATAAATTATACATAGTAAATATTTGGGGAGATATATTCAAGATGGTAAATAATTTTTTAGCAATGAACAGGTGAGATATAAATTA
>NW_011913199.1:0-1985 GCF_000151845.1 Pteropus vampyrus | reverse complement strand
GTGTGTGTGTGAAGTCTATGTTGGGAGAAGTTAGCAGGTCTTAGCTCCTCTTATTACAACCCCAGGACCATCTGAAGCACTTCACAAGGAACTATTGGCAGACAAAGCCTTCTCCCAAGGTCCTATCTGCAGCAAGGTCTCAAAGTTTGCCTATAGGTGACAGGTCAAAATGAGCAGGCAGACACTGCCAAGCTGTGGTCTGGATGTCAGGCTGACTCCCATCAGCATCATCACCTTTGCAGGGTGAGGTCTGGAAAGTCTTATCCCAGACCTGAAGCTGAGATGGGACATCACTTGTAAAATTCTTAATTTTTTAGCAGGAAATGAAATAGGACATCTCTTGCAGAGTTAATCTTTTTAGTAAACCTAGTTAAGTTTTCTTCCCTCCTTTCTTTGGAAAAAAAGTCCCTCTCCCTCAAATCCTGATAATCACCCCAAACTGGTGACTCAGATCATCTGGCTATTGATAAGGGTCATCAGCCCATTGTTAGCAGAAATGGTGTTAGGTCAGACAGGATCCTTAGAGCCTGAGAGGGGAGAGGACTTTAGGCCAAAGGTCTTTTTTTTACTCTTTAAGTAATATATTAACCAAGCCTGTTCCCTTTACTCACTTAATAGGCAAATCAATAATAGAAATTAATAGATATATGATTTAATTAATGAGTTTATATCTTCTTTTCCTTGTCTAGGAACTGAGGTGGCACTTCAGCAGGAAACCCAAGACCCCACCCTGACTGAGGCACGAAGGGAAAGAGCTCCATGAAAGCCCTGGAGGCAGAGACTACGGCCCTTCTCAGCAGGAAGCAGATACAGAAGAAGAGACCTCCCGTCCTTCAGCATCCATACTAATAATAAGGGGGTTCATGGCTCTTAGAAAAGAGGTAGGCAGGAAAGCTAGGGGGTTTCGGGTCTGCCTGCAAAGACACTGAGGTCATCCTATCCTGGAAGGGGTCCGCCCTAATCTGCCCACAATTAAGCAAGCCAAAAAGCATTCTTTAATTCACACAAAGAAACCAGTAGGCAGAGATTTAGGTACCAGTTTAAGCCAGTCACTGGCACCTGTGCAATGAAGACCCCAATGACCTTCAACTCACCTGAGCCTCATTATACCATCATTATAATATGATGCATATGCCCAGAAGTTCATTAATATCATTATAACAGACTGATTTCTGGGAACTAACATGCGCAGAAAGCAAAATGATGAATCGCTGAGTCTTGTCAATCTTAGTTGTCAATCAAGGAAGCCTACTCCTCTAAGAAAAGTAACTACCCACAGCAAAAAAGGGATAAAAACCCCAAAGGGTTTGTTGCCAGGCCTTTTGAGCCATGCTTCTCTTGCTCAGGCCTGCTTCCACATCTGGAAGTGTACTTTCCCTTCTAATAAAACTTTTCTTTTCTACTGTATTTCGGTGTCTTGCTCAATTCTTTGTTTGAGACGTCAAGAACCTGGACAATGCACTGGGAGAGGATCCCCACTCTCTGGTAACAAAACTGCTTCCCAACCTCTAAGGCAGTGATTTATGGAGGTAGCAAGACCCACAGCTGTGAAGGTGAATGGCAAGAAATGTCTCATAGCACTTATAATGAAATTTGCTCATTGTTTACTTAAGAAAATAATTTTTTTCCATATTATCCATAGAACAATGTTCCTGGAATTTACCTGCATTTAGATATGCTTTCCTCCATAGGAGAGAGAATGACTGCATTATAACTGCCATACTACGTATGTGATAATGCATGTGAGGGTCATCCATTGGGTGGTGAGGATTGCTAATCCAAGGCAGACCTTTCACCAGTCACCATCTAGGAGACCGAAAACGAGAAGCCAATGAATCAACAAAAAATGCAAACAAATGGGCAAAGGCTAAAATAATGTGTGGCATTCTTTCTTTTACACCACTTTCGATTGGTAGACACTGTGTGCAGAGGGATTCGGGGCTGTGTCTGGGCTCTGTTGGTAATGTCTGTAATGAGTGGGAGTG
>NW_011913198.1:0-2125 GCF_000151845.1 Pteropus vampyrus | reverse complement strand
CTGTTGTCCCCCTGGAAGCACTTATACTGGGCTTCCATACTAAGACATCTGTTAGGCCCTGAGCATCAGCATAATCGCACAGGACAGCATGTCTGAAGGCCCACTGGGTACCAAGAAACCAATAGATACAGAGAAAAGGAAGAAGAGAAGCAATTAGGGACCTCCCGATTCCTCGCCAACTTTTATGATAGCTCATGAGGCACCACCGTCAACTCTCTTATGAATGGACACGAAATTCCTAGCTTGCAATGACCAAGGACATGGCCATAGGATAGCACGTGGGGACTGTCCATGGGTTAAGATCCCTAAACACATAAGCAAAATTAATGTAAAGGTTAAGAAAACATGCTTTATAAATGACAAAATCTGGATTGAACAGTTTCTTAGAAAGGGTAAATATCTGATTTATTCATCTGCACCAAAAATTTATTTTTCACATGCCTTTGACAAGGATGCACACCAAATGGAATAATCTTGAGATCATCCTATGACAGATGAAATAAAACAAAGGATAAAAAACGTAAATCATTTTGTACTGAGTCAAGAGATGTGAGACAGACACAGCTATGCCACTCCCAGGTGTGTGGCCCTAGACAGACCACTTCATTTCTCAAAGACACAGCTTCCTGGAATTCTGAAATGAAGACCTGGGATCAGACTGCCTCTCCCTCCATCACATGAGCCTCCCCAGAATGATCTGAAAAGGAGAGGCATGGAGAATTCTCCGAGTTAGCAGGTGACATCAAGCTCTTGAAACACTGGAACACCAGGGGATCGGTGCAAAGGTCTGGACGAAGCGGTGGAATGGTGGCAGCTGTGCTTCAAACAAGGAAAAACCAACCACACTCAACTCGAGCTTCATAACATTTCTGCCATCAGCTACACACCAAAGAAAAATCCACATATCACAAGGCCTCCATTGTGTGTATGACTTCTGTCTTAATGAGCGAACCCAGCGAAGGCCCTCATCATGGAGAAACCTGGAAACCAGAAGCCCTCATCCTGTTTTCTACAAAACCATCCTAAAGCCTCAAAAACTCAAGAGAGATGCAAAACAGTCAGAGAACTCTCAGAGAAAGACAACATTAGGCCACAAGGACAGAGCTTTTCAGCCTCGACCTGCAGAAGAGGCATATGATCCAAGGCACAGAAGAAATCTTGACCTTTTCCCCAAATCCCAATACTTGAGTCTTTAAAAAAGCAGTAAGAATCTAACAGGAAGGGTTTCCGAGACATGGGGCAGCAAACATCTGGAACGCATCACGGCCAGGGAGTGGCAAAGGGAGAAATTACAAAGACCTTCAAGAATGGTTCAAAAGGCTGTGGGGGTGATGAACTGCGCTGTTACTAAAGGCTGTGGGGGGTCCATTGACCATTTTTCAGGTGAAAGCCAGGCAGTGCGTCCTGCCCTCACAACACACAGCCCATACCCTCATTGCTGGAGACAGGGCTGGGCAGGTGCAGGTACCAGCTCCCTGGGACAACCCCTCCTCTCCTCCCCCACACCTGGGTAGATCATCGCCTCCCCTGTATCCAGTAAGGAGACCAGTCCCTTTCCCCTTTCTTCTGACCGCAGGGCTCGGAAGAAGGATGCACAAAGCAATCTTGCCTCAGTTAGGCACCCGCGTGCGATTCCAAGAGCCAAATTCCAACTGATTTACTGAGGCTGGACCTAACTCGAGGTCATCCAAAATTACACAGACTCCCCTTTTCCATAAAAAAAATACAACTACTGTAGAACTAGAAGATATCTTTTAAAATCTAGCCATGTTAAAAGTTCCATTTTCGCCATCAATCACTTGCCCCAAAGAAACCTTCCTACATCCCACAGGCTCCTTAGAAAAGGTCAGCTAATTGTAATGCCTAGCGCTTTATCCCTTCTCCAAATACAGCAGTATCCTTCCGCAGAATCCGAAAATAGCAGCAGTCCAGATTAGCATGGCGTCAAAAGTAGGTACTTGGCTGAATAACATCTTAATTAATGAGGGTCCGGGCCCTAAACAGAGCCACCTGGTGGGCAGGAACACCCGTCAGGAATGGGGCTGTTTCCTCCCATCGAGTCCCGCCCCTGGCTATCTCAGCTCCAGCCGACACCACCTTCAGCTCACTGCCGAGGAGCCCTGAT
>NW_011913197.1:0-2878 GCF_000151845.1 Pteropus vampyrus | reverse complement strand
TTTACTTAGAAAGTTCTACATTTCCACTGGCTATTAAAACTGAAAAGGGAGTTACTTTGTTCCTACTGTCTTAGTACATTTAAGGTAGATACTAATATTTTCATTATACTGAGAAACAAGTAAAAGTTATTGCATCTATGTTATTTATGGTTATTGTGTATGATTCTCTACAGGATAATGCCCACCTTTGCTGATAAATAATTTCCTTCCTGTAAAAATCAACTCAAAATTATACCAGTAGGTTAACAAATAACTAACAGTGGTAAACTTAAACATTATATAACTACTGTTCAGAGCTGTTGAGCAGCATGAGTAACCAGTGTTAATATACCAAGTTTATATAATTCCAACTGATGGCAAAGTAACTTGATCTTCTAAATTATTTATGATTTCTTTTAGAGTTTTCTCATATTTTTAGCAAATTGTTTCTAAAATAATATAAAATATTTAACTTATCGTTTCTAAATATTCAGGCCAGAGATATTTAAAAATACTACCAGTTCTTCGATTTTATTTTAATATTTAACTTACTATTTGTAAATATTCAGACTAGAGATATCTAAAAATAGTACCAGTTCTTCAGTTTTATTTTAACTTACTATTTTTGTTTTGTTACACCTTGTTTAGAAGAATGGTTAAAACCACTTGAGGGATTTATATTCTCAGCCTGGATATTGGTGCTACAAAGATATAAAATATCAATAATGACTCATGTCAGCATAATTTACAATAATAATACTAGCTGCTCTCTGTTAGGAGCCTATTATGGGCCATTGTGTACTTGACATGTATTACACTCAATCCTTGTAACAATTCACAATGTTAAGAGGCCTCATTAGAGGCCTAAACATGTAGCTAATTGGTGAAGGAGTGGGATTTGAACTCAGCTCTGCTTTGAAGTGTAAAAAGCCTATGACTTTTACACTGTGCCCTGCGGGTTCTGATACGCTTGTGACAAAATAAAATGAGAAAATATTTACTGTTTAAAGTTTAAGATTGGATTTATTTTACTAATCTAGAGTAAATTGCTTTTGGGTTATGTTGTTTTTAGCAATGCATGGTTTAATTAGAAAATATAAATACTTTTTAATTTTTCTTTTTTTTCCCCCTCACCTCTAGATATTCAAGAATTTTATGAAGTGACCTTACTGGATAATCCAAGATGTATAGATCGTTCAAAGCAGTCTAAATCAATACAGCATGTGAATACTTGGGAAATTTCCAGCCTTCCGAGTACTACTGTGACTTCAGAAACACTGCCAAGCAGCCTTAGCCCTAGTGTAGAGGTAAGATCTTAAAAAAAATAAAATAAAATAAAGTTTTTCTTAAGCTGTTTTTTTAGTGATTAAGTTACTGGGGCTACTCTGTTTTCTCATTTTATTAAAATGGATATTTTCTGGAATTATCATTTTTAATGGAATAAAGAGAATAAGGTTAAAAATATTTTTAAAAGAAAATCTCAGGATTTCTGGTGCCCCTGTTTTAAAATGTGAATGGTTTGAGGTCTGAAGTACTTGCTTTAGACTATTGAAAAATACTTTGTAAGATAGACCTCAATGAGGCTCCATTTGTGTGCTAATTAGAAACTGTGCTTTGAAAAGATGATTTTGCTCTGGTATTCTTCCTTAGGAATTGAATATAGTTTTGTAGTCCTGAGCAGTTTAGTTGCTACATTTATCCTAAGGATTCTGTTTATTGGCCTGAAGGATTGTGTTATTAAAACTCACTAGAAGACTGATCAATAAATCTAAAGGTCAGCATTAGTTTCTATATTTTTCTGTAATTAAAACTATTTCTTTGAGTTTTCATTCAGAACCATTTTACTAATGTTCTTTTTTGTTATATATCGTTGCTGGTAGTTAGAGAACACATAATATATTTGAGGCATTTTGTAATGAGGATTCCGTTTGAGAAACATTAGTCATTTGAAGGTGGTTGACTGAATTTGATTCTAGCCCCTTCTAGTTAGTACTAGAGAACTGCCTGGAAAATTGAATCATCTTCAGTTTGGTGAGTAATAAAATCAGGGAAAAGTAGTGGTAAGCAGTAACCAGAAAGCCCTTTGATAATGTAGGAGACAGTTTCTCAGTTTTCTTTTATATTAAGTAACAGAATTATTAAATTTTAGAGCAGGAAAAATCAGAGAACATCTGATCCCTCCCTTTCATTTTAAAGATGAGGAAACTGAGATCCAGAAAAAAATGAATGATTTGACTCACTTTATTTAGCTCGTTTGGGCAAGTCTGTCTTTGAATTTCAGACCTCTTAACACCCAGTTCAAAGTTCTCTTTACTAACCTGATATACACTTATGTTTTTCTTTGATTAGAGATTCTAGTGTAGTATTGTCTATGTATCCCTATTTTCCTCATTTATTATTTTTTAATCATTTTCTCTTGGATAATTTCAATTTCTGTTCCCTTTAGTTGATTCGTGCTTACGATATAGTCCATTTCAAATAGATTTTTAAAATGTTAATCGGTAGTACAGTTTCTATTCTACATTTATTGTGGTCCTAGGATAAAAAAAATTGCTTATGTAAAAACATGTTAAATTTTAAGAGAATTGACTTTCTTATTTAATTACTGACTTTTTTTCAATTTTCTGATTTATGATTTGAGCTGTAATTTACAGCATAGAGTTCTTATTGTCACTTTGCCTATTTTTAGATAATGGCTGGCTCACTGTAACCAGTAAAAGTAAATTTTTATTAAGGTTAAATAAGTAGACAGTTCTGCAAGCAATTAGTAGTGTTTTGGTCCCGTCTAAACTATCCTAGAGACATTTGATCCACATGTAACTCTGTTTCTCCTGTTTCTTCTGATGTGGTAAAATTAATACCATTTATTTTTAAAGATATATTTATAGAACTTTTTTTT
>NW_011913196.1:0-2461 GCF_000151845.1 Pteropus vampyrus | reverse complement strand
CATCTCTAGTTCATCTCCTTTCATTTTCTCTCTGTTGCATTACAGTCAGTCTTTTTCCCCCACCACTTTGCCAAAACTGTTCCTTTGAAGGTCCTCTAAGTTGCTAAATCCAGAGTTCAATTCTTTGATGTAAGATCAAAGTGTTGATCTTGCTTTATCCATTCACACAATTTGATAGAGCTGACCACAAGCTCCTCCTCAATCCATTTTACCAGTTTGGCTTAACATGCCCCCCTTGGCCCCCCCACTGTTTTCTCCTGGTTTACTTCTTACCTAATTGGTCTCTGCTTCTCAGTCTCCACATTGCATTAATCCCTTTGCAGTGGAGTGACCCAGTTCTCAGCACCAACACCTCTCCTCTTTCATATTCATATTTACTCCCTTGGAGATCATACCCACTGAATGGCTTTCTAACGTTTATACTTGGATGACGCCCAAATACAAACAAACACATCTATTCCCTGGATTCCAGACTTGCATATCCAATTGCCTGTGTGTCATGCCCACTTGACGTCTAGTAAACATCTCAATGTCTACGTGTCCAAAACTCCGCTTCTAATCCTCCCTTTTGGTTCTGTTGCTCCGTGTCCTCCCAAGTTGCTCAGGCACAAAACCTTAGAGCCATCTTAGCTTCTTTTCTCTTACACTCAACTGTCCAATCTGTCATGTCGACATGTGAAATAAACTTACTGTTCAATATCTTCTCTACATTTCCTCGGCCAACACCCTGGTTCATGTCACTATCTTTGTCTTAGATTATTGTAATAGCCGCTTGCTTCTGCCTTGTCCCTCATAGTCCAATTTAGTATTCAGAGAGATCCAGTTAAAGCAGATGTTAGAAATGTTTTAAAGCTGTTACTTCTCTGCTTAAAGTTTTGCATTAGCTTGCAATCTCACTGTGGCTAAAGCCAAAGTAATTGAAATGGCCAAGAAGGCCTTACACTATTTGATCCCCAATTTAGTGAGTCCCTGACCTCATTCTGCACTAGCGTCACTCACTGGCCTCCTTGTTGTTCCTCACAGATCCTAGACATGCTCCTGCCTCTGGAATCTTACATTTGCCTGGAATTCTCTTTCCATGGATACCCAAGGCCTTCAGGTCTTTACTTCAATGTCATATCGATATGCATTTTCCTGACTGCATTATTTAAAAGTTCAACATTTATACCTCTTTCCAACACTCTTTATACTCATTCTTGTTTTCTTTTTCCCTATTTCTTGCATCGCCCTCCAACATGTTATGTATTTTACTTATTTATTTGCTTCTACGTGTCTTCTCCAACCCTTCCTCCCCACTAAAATCCAAGCTCCATGAAGGCAAAGGTATTTGTCTCTTGTATTCACTGCTGTATCCTCATGACTTAGAACGTTGCTTGGCACAGAGGCAGCCAATAAATATTTCTCAGTTCAATAAATGTGATTGTCAGAAACAGAATCTGTGACTTTAAAGTGTATCCTTACCCTGCTTGATGTGTTTCTACTTTACTTCCTATACCCTTCTGCTTCTTGTACTCCCATCTTCTGCAGTGTTCCAGTGTCCTGCCCTTCACCATGTGGGTGGGTAAGCAAAGCTGATGGTGTGGGTGATTCAAACAAGATTATGTCACTGGATGGGGTTCAGCTCTGGTGCCTCTGCATGTCTGTGCAAGCACATGGTTCTCCCCTCTGTTCTGAGGCTACCCATTCAGGGATACCTGGGAACAACTAAATGCTGAGTATCAGGATCTCTCTGGGGGTTACTTGTGGATTTCTTTCATTTACAAGACGTATTACATAAAAAGGTAATAAAACTATCTTTGTGCATATGCATGTTTTTATGGTAAAAGAATAAAGAAAATTTCAAAGTCATTCTGAAGGAGATATTTTTCTAATGCTTTACACTGCATAATACATTAGTTCTTCACAAACAGATGCCAGTACCCATACTTATTTATTGAATGCCTGTCACTGAAAATAAATAATATATCCATTTTTGATAAAAAAATTTACTGTCGAAAAAAAGAAACATTTCTAATGTCAGAATCATGTAGAAACATTTGTGCTGTGATTTATAGGGTGCCAAGGAGAAAATCAGGAAGTATACAGCAGTATCGTTAATTTGACTAGAACTTTTATATTTCCCTCAGCATATACCCCTTGTACAGCCTGGTATAAAGGGATTAAGAGATGGGCACTAGTAAATACCTTCTAAGCTCTTATGCTCCCTGAAACTGGTACACAGAACTAAGAATCCTGCTGCTTAGCCAAAGGCTGCTCTGAGGAATTACTTAATGGGGAATATTCTCAAGAAAAAAAAGTTGTTAATCTCCTACACTGATTTTATTTATTTGCCTCTAAGGAGAAAAAAATAGAGCTGCAAAATGAAGTCGACTCACACAAATTCCATGCTATAAAGAAGCACATTATTGGAATCTCCAAGTACATTATCCAAGTAGTTTTAGAGAGAAAGATAGTGATGCTT
>NW_011913195.1:0-1423 GCF_000151845.1 Pteropus vampyrus | reverse complement strand
CAAGTATGACATCCATATCCGGGCTTCTGGAAGGAACTTTGAGGATAGCTCGGTGGACAGCCATAGCGCCGGGACATTAAACTGTTGGGAACGCGCGGCGCTTGTCCATCCTCGCACGGTGACCCCACATGCCGCTCCTGCATGCGTGCGGACGCCCGGGGGTGTGCGTCGTCTCACTGCTGAAATCCTCGTTCCACAGAGTCTGCGGCTCGCACACCTGTGCTGGTGTTTTTGTCGTTATTCTCAGCGGCAATTCTTATTTCCTACCAAGAAGTCACCTGTGGGTGCACATCGTGACTTTGCACGCTGGACTCCTTCGGCAGACCAGAGACCACTCGGGGTGGAGCAGGCGGACCCACAGACAGGCCTGCGCGCGTTGCCAGGCTGGGGGCTGCCCTGGCCGGCGGAAGGGGTGACGTCGCGCCTGCGTTAGGGCCACGGGGGTTGTAGGCCTGTCTGTCTGCTGCGGCGTAGGTTCTCATCCTGTGGGAGAGTTCATTGGAGTCGCGTGTGAATGTAGAGGAAAAAGGGAAGAATGGAAAGAACAGGGGACTTGGTGAGATTGTGTCATCTCGGAGCCCCTGCGCATTTAAGTCAGTTTACTTACCGAGTTTCCCTTTGTCTGACCCAAAAGATGGTCAGTGTATGTATTTATCATTGTTTAGAAGATTATAATACAACTCATGTAAGATATTTAATGTGTCCTAGAGCACGTGGAGGGGCCACGTACCGTGTTCGCGGGGAGCTGACACACTGTCTGCCTTCGGAGTGTGTCTCAGATGGTGATAAAAACGGCTACATCTGCAGCACGCTCCTCTTTTGCTTGTAAAAACTACTGTTTTTATTGAAGAATCAATGCAGAACTAAAGAAGAGTTCTTTAAAAGTTCTTTAACGCGATCACATTTATGTTCCGTCCCTTACGTTCTTACATATTTTTCTGCAGGTTCAGTTCAGTTCAGCCTCACCGTTCCTCACGCGTCGGTTCAGCCGCCGATGCAGCGCCCGCCCGCGGGGCACGCCGGCCTGCCAGCCTCCCTGGCTCTCTCCGAAGGCGGGGTGCTTCTGGGACCCCGTGTGGCGCTGCGCTCCCAGTGAGCAGAGCTGGCTCGTCTGTCCCGCACTGCACAAGGCTGACGACCGCGGTGTCAGCTGTCCCCTGACGCTCCTCATTACAGCGGGAAGTGCTGAGCTGAGGTCATGTGGAGACTCGGGTCCCCCAGGGAGCAGGCGGGGCCGCGAGGGGTGCGGGTGGGTCTCCGGGGTGTTCCACGGGCGCCTTTCTGGCGGTGCGAGGGCCTTGGGTAAGCGCTGGCAGCAGTCACAGGTGCTAGGCGTGGGCAAGGGACCAGCCGAGCAGGTGGCACTAGGGTTTCAGAACACACGTGTCCACCTGAACGAAACATCAGTGTCCTGAAGTTCAGA
>NW_011913194.1:0-1337 GCF_000151845.1 Pteropus vampyrus | reverse complement strand
TCCTCGTTTAGTCAGATGGGTGCTGCTCCTCTTGCTCTCTGTGCTCCCGACAGTTGTCGCTCTCGGCACTGTGGACCCCTTAACCCTCGAGGCCACGAGTCATCTTGGCTGCAGAAGTAGGTGGACTGAGAGGAAGCAGCCCGGGAACTGGGCGCCTGCTTGCTGCTGTCGCCGGGGCTCCTGGTTCGTGTTGGTGGGGGTGTCCGGGTGTCCGGGTGCCGCAGTGCGACATGTCCTGTGTCCTTCTTTTCCTGACACTCGGTGCCAACCATGTAGTCCATCTCTGCTGGACCTTTAGGGCACTTGCCTTCCTGCCATTATCTGTCATCCCCGCCTGGGCCTGGGCCTCCGCCCCAGTGGTTGGCTTGTCATCTCACCTGCCTCTCTCGTTCCCTCCCGCCCGCCCCCTTTGCGTTCCGGAGGCCTTCCTGATCAGGACCTGCCAGCCTCCCCGCTCTGCTCTCTGTCCCCGCCGCGCCCCGCCCCAGTGCAGAGTCTGCGGCCACGCAGGGCCTTGCACGTGCTCCGTGGGAACTCTTTCCCTGTAGCGCGGAGGTCTGCCTCCTCTCGGGCTCCACTCCGCTGTCCCCTCAGGGCCGCCCTCCAGCCCTCACCGCGTCCGTGCAGCAGCTGGCGCCCCCTCTTCCCGCCAGGGTGGCCCTGCAAGTTGAGAGTGCCCCTCGTGTGCCGCCGTCCGCAGCCAGCCTGGTTGTCAGGCCTGGTTGTCACCCCCACGTTGGGCAAGCGGGCAGAGCCGTTGCGGGTTTTCTCGGGGGAGTGTCGCCTGCCCTCGGTGTCCATGCAGAGCGCCGTCCCCTCGGCAGGCCCCGGCGTGGAGGTGGCCTGGCGTGGCACTCCGAAGGGCTCTGGGCCTCACCCCTGGGCGCCTCCGATGGCTCTTCGCTGAGCCCGCCTCCTCTCCGTGGCCTGTGCTCTTCGCGGGGGGCACGCGTGACGCGGCGGGTCTCCCCATGCCAGCCATCGCCGTCAGGTCCGTGGGCCCCTGCGTCTCGGCTCTGCGGCTGACGAGCCGTTTCCTCGTCTGTCTGTCGTCAGGAGAGGTGGTGGGAGCGAGGGCGAGGCGGGGGGCGGGTGCCCGTCAGGCCTCATGGCGCTGAGACCCTCGTGGCACAGCTCCGTGGCTTGGCGTCCCTCCCTCGTGACGTCCCTGCTCTTAGGTGTTCTCTGCGTGCTAATGTCTCTGTCGAGCACATCACACACTTGGACCCCTTGGGTCAGCGTTGCCTGGGTGGGGGCGGCCCCCAGAGAGCTCTTCGGGCGGGCCGGACTCGAACCCAGGCCTCTCGTGGGCTGGCCGCGGCCTCTTCACACCTCGT
>NW_011913193.1:0-2519 GCF_000151845.1 Pteropus vampyrus | reverse complement strand
TAAACTATGCTAATTTCGATTCTTAGACAGTGCTTCCCAATTGAGTTCCAAGATGGCTATACCACTTACCATTGTCCTAGTATATGAAAATTCTTGAGTACCTACAACCTGTTTTTTTATATTACAAAAATTTAAAGATCATATTTTTCAGCTGACCTTTTTATGTTGATTCTAAAGCCAAAAAAAGAACTTTTATAATTTACATTTGTAATGAGAATAAGCTCAATCTAGAGAAAGACAGGGTCAATTAGATTCTCCTTTCTTTCTTAAATAAATGAATCAGAGAGCTGTAAAAACAGCACGTGGTAATTGTAATGTCTGGGTTTTTTGGACCCCAAGTTTGCAGACCATAATATTGAAAAGCAATCTTTGAAAAATGACTCTTGATCATTTTCCAGTGGTCAGTATGAGGCTGACCCCAAGTCTACACACAGTAGGAGGGAGCTCATCTCAAGGTAGACATAGTCCTAAATATATAACTTCGCCTTTTTCATCTCTCCAATCCAATTAAATACGAGCAACCCAGTCACTGTCAGAAAATGACTATAGAGAATCGGATCAATGCACCTCTGTGAAAATTTCTTCTGGGCCAATCAGAGGGTCAGTTCAATTATTTTCAGTGATTTGGAGGGAGACACAAAGTCTGTCCTTCAATCCTACCATTTAACTGTCGCCAACTAAATAATCTCAGTGCTAAGCACATCGATTATGGTGTTCTCAATATGTACAGAGTGTGCATCTAACAGTGATCCTGGCCAGGAAAACCTGTCCTTTCTATGCCATCATTTTTTATGCACCCAGAGAAATCCATCACTCAGCTTCTCTAGTTTTTTCTATAAAACATCCTCCAAAATGGCATTATTTACTACAAATGTAATGTATGTTTGTTCAATAAAGTCATACAATGCAAAATTATGTATTCCTCAAGTACTTCCTTTTTGATTCCCTCTTCCCCAATTATACTACTTTAGATAGTGGGGTGATTTTTCTTCCAGACATATACCTATGCATTGCTGCATCGTTATTTCTATGTGTTCTTGTTGTGCAAACATGGGATCATAATGCTATTTTCAACCATCACTTTCCATTCAATCATGCATGATGGACTTTTGCCATTGGTATAAATGTTTCTACCTTGTTTGTCCTTTCAAAACAACTGCATGGGGTTCCACTGCCTCATTCCTTTCTGATGGGAATTATGGAGAATTACTAGAGAAGAGTGGGCTCTCACTTTTCATTCCAATGTCTCATCCCAGAATGAGATCAGTAAGGGCTGAAAAGCAAAGCAGGGCAACAAATAGTTTGGAAAGAGAAAAAAAAGAAGCAATAGCAAAACAATAGGGACATGGACTCTGTAAATCTTGTGATTTTGGACAGATAAGGGAGAAACAATTAGTGACACTAACTGCTGACAATTTCACATTAGCATCAGCATGATTTTAGATGGATCTTGGAAACACTGATGTGAATATCTTTTTAAAACTGATGGCAGTGTTGTTATTTAAGTGAATATAGTGGAACCCTGTTAAAACACAAGAATTATTATCTTACATTGAGATACACTGTGTATTGAACGGTTTTCTCTAAAATGGAACCAAATACAGGCAAAGTTCTGCTATTACAAGACCTGACAGTAAGACACCTGTTAGGCTCCATTGACATTGCCTTTATTAAAAATATTAATAAGTAAATCTACCTCTTAGTATTATAAAGTCATCAAAAAAATTCTTTGCCCTCTCAAAGACATTTATTTAGTACAGCTGGTATTAACAGAAAAACATGGAATATCCCCAGGGATTTGGACTGAGAGTCTTTGGAATGTTTCAGGCACCATGAGAGAAGCAATAAATTACAACCACTAATTATCTAAGAAGCTTCTCGTGAGTAAATTTGAGACCTATTCTGGAATCAGTTTGACTACTTCAGTAAACCAAAAATAATTTAGTGACTCAAAAAATATCTGGGTCTTCAAGATAAATGAATCCCAATCAAAGGGAAGCTGAAGGATAATGGGAGCTACATGTCCCTGAATATGTATTTCCTACAAAGACAACCATGGTGAAAGCTGACTCAGTCCCTAAGGCACTCATCTAGCAACCTCCACTGTCCAAAAGAGAAACAAGAACCAGAAAGTAAGTGAAAAAATCTCTGAGCATCCACAAAATCAAAAAGAGCTGCCACAAAATCAAAACTTTAAATATCATGCAATTTGTCCAGGGGGCAGCAAGGTCTTCAAAGAGAATAATGCAGTTTAGAGCCAATTTTTAAAAGCTTGCTTATCTGGTTTCTCAATTCATAACAGATTAGAAATGGCAATTAAGAGGAGGTAGAAAAGATTGTCTGCTAATGATGGACAAACTGACATTAGCAAGAAGTACAAGAAAGAAACAGAAAACATAAAAGAAGACATACAAATTCCAGATCTAGCATCTGGGGGCCATTTAGTGCAGGAGCAAACAGCCCCAGAGGGCTCATAGCATGGAGAAAAGTCTGTTCATATTTGTCTTCACTATACTCTA
>NW_011913192.1:0-2162 GCF_000151845.1 Pteropus vampyrus | reverse complement strand
CGAATTGTTCTTCAGAGTTGTCCCAAACAGGGCCGAGGGGGAGAGGTCTTTGTATCCTAAGTTGACTAGTCATTAGATGTGGGCTTCCCCCTCCAGAAAGGACCATGACTTTGGGGAAAGCAGTTTTCTTTAGCTGAGGGTGAGTTTTTGAAGCGTGACTTAGCTGAGCACTGTAGAGACCAAACTTTGAGCAGCTCAGGGAACACATCCTTCAGTCCTGAAATAAAGGTCTGGATAGAGCAACATAGCACTCACTAAAAGTTTAGTGGGATGTCTCCTTTGTCTCAGAATGGGCACTAGGCTCATGGCTGAAAACAGGCGGAGTGTCCCATCTTCTAACGAAAAATGCCTGTGACCGAGCCACTTTCTCCAGGGCTTAATAAAATATGTCTAGCCCTGCTTCCACCAAATTCTTCCCCAACCTTCTCCTTTTCAGTCTACACTGGAAGGCAGGGAATGGAATGAAAGGAGGCAGTTGGCCTTGTGGAGAGGACAGTGTTTCTGGTGGGAAGCGATGGAGAGGGAGAGGCCGGTGATCCATTCCCTCCTTGCAAATCTGTCTAGTCAGCATTCTTGATGATTTATTCCTGAATTTCAAGGGGGAGCAAGAAGATTGAAGGAAGATGGCGGGGTGGAGAGGAGATGCCATGAGGCGGCCTCCTATCTAACCCTTGGGTGGGGCAAGGATGTATATTTCTGAGTCAGATGGACTCTGTGGTCCTGAGCTGCCCTGCTGGATCCTCACCCAGGAGACTGGGTGTCCTGCTGCATGCTGGCAGTGGGCGGATGGAAAAGACCAAGCTGGAGCTAGACCTCCCAGGAAAATGTACAGAGAAAAGAAGGACCACTAGGCTTTTTCACATGGGCCCTAGGAAAGGAATTTCAAACAAGGGCCAGTTATCCCGAGAAGCAGGGATCAATTGAAAGGGAACTCCAGCAGTAGCCAGTTAAGAGACTCGCCTCAACAAAAAGGCGGCCTTGAAGAGAACATTAAGCATCTGAGCGCCAAAACCATGACTTGCATGTCCCACCCGAAGGTCCTACTCAAGCCATTAGAGTGACATTGACATGGTCTGATTTTCAGCAACCGAAATTGACCAGAAAGTTATGACATCACCTAAGGTGTGTTTAGGGAGGGAAGAGATCAAAAAGAACAGTGATTGGAGAAAAATGGACTGTTTTATTTTTGGAAGACATCACACCAAGATGGCTCAACAAACCGATTACACTGATAATTTCTGAAACTAAAGCTCTTTGCACCACACCAGCATTCCATACAGGTTGTGTACAGCCTACAAAAATGAGTAAAAGATGGCACGCCTGTCCTCAAGGAACAAGAAATATTCTATTGTAAAGTATAAAGCAGGTTTGCTGAAGCAAACAAGTCTAGAATGTGAATCCTTGTAATGTGTTTCTTTTCCTGTTTCCCTGCACTGTCTACTGAGATTGATATTTTACCGGTGGAAAAGATGGGTGGCTAGTGGAGAGGGATCCAGTTCCTGAATTGCAAGTAGAGTAGACTGGGAGTATTAAGTCCCTGATGAATTGTTTTAGAATTGCTGAGTTCGAATTGCCAGGAAAATTTCCAAGACAGAGACGGAAGTCCTAAGGGCACAGAGGAGCTGAAAACTGAGCATTGAATACTGGGAAATATCACATGTATCAACCTTCAAAAGTAATCGCACCATCACTGCCCTCCTATAAAACACCTTACATTCTCAAGAGAGAAGCACTCGTGATACTAATTCACGAAATCGTTTTATGGAAAATTTCTAACACAATCCTAAAAACAATACAGGTTAAAAAAAAACACACCGGAATCAAGGAAGTTAAAGAAAAAAGTACGTCTTCACTGCATTGGCAGTTACCAAAATAATAAAAATTTAACCTCTCTGCCTGTTGGAGAAGTCCTTGCTTAAAACATTTAAACATTAAAACATTTCATTTCAATAAACGTAGCATGTTGCCTCAACTGCAAGGCTGCCTGCAGTCTACTGCTCTCCCGCCCGACCTGCGTCGAGTTCAGTCAGCTTTCGCTGGGAATAAAAAGGAGAACAGGCAGGTCCGTTTGGGCTCTGAGGTTTTCATTTCCACGAACTGCCGAGACCCCACTCTCTGCGCACGAATATGAATATTCAACACCCTGTCCCAGGGCGCGCGCC
>NW_011913191.1:0-1871 GCF_000151845.1 Pteropus vampyrus | reverse complement strand
AGATAAAGCCAAATAGTTTCCCAAAGTAGTTGTACTTAACCCCATTGTTTTTGAATGTGGAAAGTGAGAAACCCAGATTAGTTCTCACCTTCTGACAATGGCTGTGAAACTGATTAATGCAAGTGTTTCGGATATGTCAGAGGCACATACTTGAGAGTAAAGAATAGTCTTGCAGTTTCTCTCGTGGGAGCGTAAACTCAAAAAATTATTCTATCTGACTTCCAAGACATACAGCAAAGACCTAAAAGTATATACCAACTAAATCTTAATCACTCTGTAGTTCAGTCGTACCCTGATCAGAAGATTAAAGTCGAGTAGTCAAAGTATTGCTATTAACTTTAGATAGGTGGTACCATCTGCATTTATCATCAGAATTGACTTTTTAATTCCAATTTCACATGTTTAGAACTTATTCTGCGTGTTCAGTGCCCATTTATCATCTAAAGTATAGCTGTAGGGCCCAATTTTCTGCCTCAGTTACAAGTCTGAAGTGTTTCACATGATCCGTTCAACTTTTTCAATGGATTTCTTTCACAGTGTGTTCTCATGGGTATGACAATAAGATTTAGTTACTTGGTCATTACTTAGAACCCATGATCAAAATTTTCTCTACGGTTACCTGACCTACTGTATTGTGTACCCCATATACTGTAAATATATACTAACATTTGTTTCCAGAAGAAAGCTCCTTATGCAACTGCAGACCACGTCCCATGATGACATTCAATAAGTCATACCTTCTCATGACCTTATTGACTTCTAAAGCTTATAGTTTACCTTTTCCAAGGACTCAAAGCCATTCTTTTTAGGTGCTGGTTTGAAGCAAAGAAAAAATGACAGGGTTGTTTGGGATGGAGTCTCTATGTAGGCAAATGAGAGATTTAAAAACAAGTAGGATGTGCATCAACTGTCTTATCTTTTCTTTCAAATTTATATGCTATAAGCAGCATTAAGATAAGTAAATGGAATATGAGGGCTTATATCCTATGAAAATTAAATTGTCTATCACTTCAAAGATAGCCTGGGATCTTGCCATGAATTGGTATTTTGGTGTGTTCTCTAATGCAACTTTGCATTAATTCACATCATTCTGAAGAGTGTGAAGTTCATAATTTCTCTCATAAATATTTGTTCTAGATCATGCTATTAATCACATGTATACAGAAAGCAAGAAAGTATGGTATTAGTGGATAAAAGATGATGATCCTTTCTTCCCATCTACTTTTGATCAAACCATTAGAACCATCTCTGTGCTAACTTGTGCTTCGGTCTTTCATTATTACCATTATTATCCATATTTTAACACATTGGGGTAATATCTGTTCTAATATTGGTGTTCAAGGCTAGCCCTGCTGAAGCTCTGTGCTTACAATTCACATTAGTACATTTGTGAGCAGTGATTCTTAGGCTTGACCTTAGCTTGAAATAATTCAGAGGTTAAGCATAGATGTCAGTAAATCAGAGATTATAAGACAAGTTACTGTCAGATAATACTTTGTTATATATAAAAATGAGTATCTTGTAGTAATTTAAAGAGTAATAATTTCTTGATTCTGATTATTTTCAAGGTATTTTTGAAAAATGGTATATTTTAAAGTGAAGCATATACTCAGTTATACTTCAGTATTTGTACCTTAATGACCAGAATTCCTGTAATTCTACAGCTATTATTTTATAGTATAGAAAACAATTTAGTTGTAGTCTATTGCTTTAGATATATATACCATTGAAAACCCAAAATGAATTAGAGTTGCTGAAGCATTTTCCCTGTCATCATTTGATACAGTATGTTCTCCTTATTCTTGGTAGTTGCATAGACAGCCTCACTTTTAGTAATATACTACCATAAGATGTTAATAATAGGGGAAACT
>NW_011913190.1:0-1698 GCF_000151845.1 Pteropus vampyrus | reverse complement strand
TATTTTTTCTGCTATATATTTTTTTGTTGTTTTAAATGGGAGAGTAAATCCAATATCTTGGATAAAAGTGGAAGTTTGTTAATAAGATATATCAGCTTCAAATTAACACTTTTTCTTACTTATGCTTTAGTAAATGTTAGCTTCTATATGAAGATGAATTTGAGAAACTCTTAGTTGTACATCAGCCTCTGATACTCATGGACTCAACTCCATATGTTTATTTCAAAAGAAAGTTCACAACAATTGAAAACCATTCAAATTTACTTTAGGTTCAGCTAAAGTTCCAAATCCTGTGATAGTACATATTCCTGCATTTAAACAACAGATTGAAAATTAACAGTGATAATACAGAGATTGCAAAGATGAAAAAGAAGAACCTGAGTTACTTAAATTAACTAGTATATTTAAATTAAAATCTGATATTTTAAAATTATTCTGTTCAAACTAAGGAATAAATAAAAATATTATTGCTCATTATTTCATGATTATTAATAAAAAGAACTGTCATTTAGAAGAGGGGTATGTTTGAAAAATGATACAGAGTGGTCATATATACTAGGTATGCTACGGGCAAAGGATAGCCTAGATGAATCACCGCACTCAAGGAAGTCTAAAGCCATGGCTTCCAACTAAGTATTTATAGTTTATTTAAAATCTTATAAGTAATAAAATATTTTATCAATAAAAAGCCATGTCTGCCATAACCTTATTAACTGGTGACAAATCTTACATACTGTCTTTATCAGGGTTCCAAGGAACCTACCTATAAAGGTAGCTCAAGATCATTTATCTATAGAAGAAAGTGTTACATTTACCCTTTATCTAGATAAGTGTACATAAATAATGTATTTATAGTTTTATGATAATATGTGGCAAATACCTAAAGTGAGATATAAAATTATTATGGGAACTTGTAGAGTGGTGATTAATTCTAATTGGAATGATGGGAGAAGCCTTCCTAGGGGGTATGAATTTCAGTTAAGCCTTGAAAAACCTATCAAGAAAATTTTCAAGGGTAAAAAAGAGAATCCTTGAGGGAAGTGCATTCCAGCCAGAGGAGAGGTCTGCCTGGTTACTACCAATTAACGAGTTTCTTTTGAGAGCTGTATTGACTCAGTCCACTTAGGCTTTCCTATGGGAATGGAATAGTAGGAACAAAGGTTATTATCTCTGAAAGCTTCTAGTCAATAAACTATTAATTTTCTAGGCAATTCTCTTAAATTCAGAATCTAGTGCTGTATTCTATGAGATGTAAAGAATCATCCAAATATAGGCTATTCCTCTTCCTGAAATATTTTTCAACTTGAAATGATATTAAGGAAAAAATTTCGAATCATCCTTCCAATGAAAGTAAGACCCACTCTTTATTTTGGATGATTTCTACATTTCTAGGCAGCAGAAAATCACGACAGACCTCTTTCCTAGTAAATATTCGATGTAATGGCAACATTAATTCTTTCTGTTTTTATTTCAAGAGAAGGGCAAAAGTTTCATATTTTTTTTCCTTCCCCCTTAATGGAAGTCTTCAATTACACAAGAGAATATGATGGCTTTTAGGAATCTAAAACCATGAAATTAAATGTAATTACTTTGTTCCTTTTATTTTTAAAGCCATTTGTGGTAAAATGTTAGAAATTAAATTAAATTACTCTAAATTAAAAGGCGTGCTTTTGGCATTTTGCAAGACGAACAAAAAAA
>NW_011913189.1:0-1992 GCF_000151845.1 Pteropus vampyrus | reverse complement strand
GGAAGGCTGAGCCTCGTTGCCTTTGGCTCGTCACACTCTGGCGTTTTCCCTGTATATTCTTCTGTGCCTCCATGTTTCTAAAAGGCACATATATCAGCTTTGAAACAATTTCTAATTACGTGCCCAGATCCATCTGCCTCTTCCCCAGGCTTCAGAAATCCCACTACGGGGAGTGAAATAGGTGAAGGGATTAAGAGGTAGAAATTGGCAGTTGCAAAACAGTCACGGGGATGAAAAGCACCTCATAGAGAATATAGTCAATAATATTGTAATAACTAAGTATGGTGCCAGGTGGGTACTAGACTTATGGGGCGGGGGGGGGGTCACCTTGTAAGTTATATAAATGTCTAACCACCATGTTGTACACCTGAAACTAATATAAAATAATATCGAATATCAACTGTAATTGGGAGGAAAAAACCCTTAAAAAAAAAAGAAAAAAAAACCCTTAAAAAAAAAGAAATCTGACCAGCATAACCAGAGCCCTCCAGGTCTGGGAAGCTGGAATTCCCCACCAGAGTCAGACTTCTGGAGCGGGACATACATAGGGTTAGAGGCGGGGCAGATAAGGCTCCTCCCATTTGGTGGCCTGAACGCACATCAGAGGCGGAGCCAGCGCGGCCCCTCCCACCATAGTGAGGGCGGGGCTGCTCAGGGATGGGGGCGGGGCTTCTGCTGACCCACCCAACCTGGCCGCGGAGAGGCACCCCACTAGTTTATGGCAGGGGTGGCGCCCGAGGGCTGTGGCCCCGCCCTGAGCCGCCATTGCGGGGCCTGCGGGGCCTGTGGGGCCGTTTTCCCATAGCTTTCTTGTCTCTTGTCGCGGAGCAGAGCGGGGCGGCCAGCCTAACAGGGGTGCCTCGGACTGAGCGCGCATCTTCCCACGGCCAGGCAAGTCTGCATCCTGCCCAGCTCGCATCGCCGGCCCCAAGGAGCTTCCCATGCGAGGGCCCCGCGTCCGAGAGAACCACATCCCCTGTCCAGCCCCCAAGGCTCCCGTGGGCACGATCGATCGTGAGCCAACGTGTTTCCGAATCCCGTCCCCACAGGGCTACTCTCCGCATTCCCGCGCAGCCTGGTCGGGTGGTCGGTGCACCCATCGCGCCCGTCCCGCAGCAGGGGCCCAGCACTGGCTCATCCCCGACCCCCGCTCAAATCTGCTCTTCTGCTTTGTTGCCTCCAGAGCGCACGGTCCCCAAACAGTACTCCTGCCGGCGGCCCCAACCCAGCCGGAGAGGTGGACATGAGGTTGGCAGGTGGGTGGCTTCCACAGTGAATGGAAGGGAGTTGAAAAGGGGACCCCGCCGGAGGCCTAGGTATCTCGAGGCCTGTGTCTCAGGTGGACCACTGGGTTTGCTTTAGGAGACGGACGACTCTGCACAAGCACTCATTCTATGACCTTGAACGAATCCTTTAACTTCTCAGGATTTCAGCTCGTTGAGCTGTGAGATGAGCATTAGGACAGTCACAATCTCCCAACTCGGATAACTGGCTGCTGTTTGGAAAATGAGTTGGACAGAGGCCCCAGGGAGTGTGGGGGCTGGGTGCACAGGCGAAGAGGCTGTGGTCTTAGAGGAGAAACTGAGCAAAGTGGCTGTGGCGTTAGACATGAACCTGGTGCTAGCCCCGCTGTCGCCTTGCCAGGGAAGGTGAAGATGACTCAGGGATCGACACCTTGGCGGGTGGAGAGCAGAACTCAAGGACGGGAGTTCAGACCTGATAAGGTTAGGAATGTGTTTCAGTGCAGCTGCCTAGTGAGGGACTGGCTGGGACAGTGCAGCCTGCAGCTGGGGCAGGAAAATAGAACCGCTACTCCCTGGGGGTTAATTCAAGGCCGGGAGTAGATGACAGCACTTATAGGAAAGGTAGGGAGAGGAGGGGAAAGTATAGGAAGGGAAAGCAGCCTGGGACCGAGAAGTAGCTTTTCGGGGGAGGGTAGAGGAGGACGATCTGAGCAAGGAGGACGAGGGGTGTCCAGATAGGGTCACCGCA
>NW_011913188.1:0-2346 GCF_000151845.1 Pteropus vampyrus | reverse complement strand
TTGGTGCTCAATCATTAACTCTATTTTACTGTTGGCCTTGATGGAAAGGGCAGAACTGAAGGCCAAGTGTATAGTAAGTGGTCACTGACCTTGATGATTGATCACTGGCTTATTCAGTTCTCAAACAAGGATATAGATGATAAGCAGGGCAGGGTCACTGTTCCTGACTTTCTTGACCTGCAGTAGTACCCGGGGACCAGCTTGAGGGTTTGAAGAAGCCATTTGTACTTCTTAGGCAATGATTAACCCAGCTGAGCTGGTAAATCATTCGATAGTCAGAACTTTACCCTGGAAAATGCCAGCCTTGCAAATGCGGGGCCATTTGTTTCACATTTGCTCTTTCTTCTTCAGATTTTTATTACCCGCAAGGTCAGGAACGGTGCTGAGGGCTGTTGGGAAATTCTTCTCGAGCAGAGTCTTCTGTCTTTTCCTTGCCAGCCCTGGTCTGTTGTGTGCCCCCTGAGAAACTGTTCCACTTGGGGGACTTTCAGAGCTGGGTGTTATGGTATTTGTTGGGGGCATTGAAGAGCAACCCTGAGAGGCAGGCCTGAGCCATCATTGTTTATTTGTCTTTGGAAATCACCCCAAAGGGCAGAAGTGGCAAGGACTGGCCTTTGCTAAATCTGGGGGTCTGGGCCGATGGAGCTGGAGCGGGTCACAGCATGCTGGCTGGCTCCATCATGGTGATTGCATGTCCTCTTCCCCCCCCGTGTTGAGAAACCATGTGTGTATATATGTGAGCATGTGCGCATGCATGTGTGTATTAACATGGGCCTTGTGTACATACATCTGTGCTCGTGCATATGCGTGTACACTTAAGTGTGTGCCCATGTGTACATGTCTGGGTCTGTGTGCCCATGTGTGCACACCTATGTGCGCCCATAAATGCGTGTCTGTGTGTTTGCGTGCCTGTTCGCACGTGTGCCTGTGTGCATGCATATGTATTGCATGCCTGTGTGTGATATGACCTCACCCCATCCCATGGTTGTAGGACTGAGATGGAATACACCAGGCACCTCACACAAACTGGGGTTAGCCCTTCTCTTTCTTCCCTTGTTCTCACATATGGTGAATAGAGAGACCTAGATTTGACACCTAGCTTTGCCAGTCACTCATCGTGCGACCTGAGGCTAGTCATGCAAACTCTCTGAGCCTCCGTTCACATCTGTGAAATAGAAGAATAAAAGACAGCTACTTGGAGGAGTTTTGATGAGGATCACGAGTGACAGGTGTGATTGGGGTGCGGGGGGCCTGGGGGCCTGGCTGGAAGAGGGCAGTCAGGAAGTGGCATGTCCTTCCAGCGTTGGGGAGATGGGGCCTTGCCACTGGGGGTTTGGGAGGGAAGCGGAGACTTTTGTTGCCTCTCCCACTGTTGGCTCTGCAACCTTGGCATTGGGCAGGGCCACGTAGACAGGTCTCGTCCCACCGTCCATGTTCTCGATGGGGCCCAGTCACATGGCCACTGGGGCCAAGAGAGGCAAGAGCTCACTGGGCTGTTTGTGCTTCTATAGCTTGTCTGGTCAGAGTTAGAAATTACTGGAAGGCTGAGATTAGGGGCTCTGAAGATCTTGGCTTTGCCCACTGGTGACCACAGCACTGTCATTCTTATGTGAAGCTGCTGCCCTTTTCCCTGGTGACAGCCTCCGAAGCTCTCTATGTTTGCTCAGGAGAGGACAAAGAAGATCCCACCCCCATTTTTTGTACTCTCCTCCCCCACCCCAAGTTCCATCACATAAATCCAGAGGATTCTCGGTAACCACAGGCAACCAAAAGCCAAGAAAATGGGAGTATTTTTTCTGCCTCACCACTGTTTTCTGATTAGTCACTTCTAGCTAATTAGTAAGTGACAAAGGGGACAATAAAGCTCTGGAAATATCCATCGACTTCCTAGATTCCCAGCCACAGACATACATGGTAGAGGGCCGGGCAGAGAGGAGAGAGATGAGAAGATATTTGTGGGTCCCTAGGAAGGAAGCACAAAGGACCAAGGTGCACTGGGTGTGCTGGTGGATGGCCGTGGGTGGCTGCAGGTCTGCACCTCAGAGACACATGTGGGACATGTGCAGGTATGCAGGAAGCTGCTGCATCTTCCCCTTTCCCTCTGTACTGTCTGGAAGAAGTAATTTCATTTCACGGTCATTTGATGACTAAGGTAGACTTCTCCTGTCTGAAGTAGAAATTGTCAGGGGACCCTGGGGACATTCTAGGGATCTGTAGCCAAGGTGGCATCTGTTTTCAAAGATGCTGAGACCCCTCAAGTGGACAGGTCCAGTAGATGCATGAGGGTAGCAGCTGTTGCTTCTGTAGACAGGTACTCCCCTCATCAGGACAGGTGAGGTTGTACTG
>NW_011913187.1:0-2369 GCF_000151845.1 Pteropus vampyrus | reverse complement strand
TAAATTGCTCCTTCTGTCCTTAGTATAATCATGAAAATACAAATTTGTTTGGTACATATTTGCCTTTTCAGTGGCTGGTCCATTTTCTGAATTTCTCTTATTCAAAACTCTATTATTACCATATCATATTTGCAGAAACTTTTCCTTATTTAGTGCTTATTTGCTTATAATCCTGAGAATATTATTTTTCTAACTTTCTGTATCTCATATTAGCATAATTTTCTACAACCTATATTCCTTATTAAAAGGCTTACAATTTCATCAATTTATTTCTTAGGTGCAATTTACTAGCTTAGAATAGAATGCAGTTTTATCATTCTATTATTTACATGAAAAATTGCTGCAAATAAAGTGAATGTTTAAAGCTATGCCTGACTTTTCAAAACCAATGTATGAGAATTAACCACTAAATTCTTCTGCTTACGAATTTACAGAGGGAAGTCTACCAAAATTATTTCAAGTAACTAAACTTAATTTTACCATGTAGGGCCCATAAAGTAGAATAAACATAAATGATACTTTTCTAGCTTCTAAACAGTGATAGGAATGTCTGTTTAAAGTGATTCTGCAAAACATTGATCATAGGTTTCTCAAGACTATCAACATTCTTAAATAAGCTCAAGTTTTAAAAAAATAATAGTTTAATTAATCCCTATAGAAGGTGCTTTTGATTGTGACATTTGGAAATTTAGTCCTTAGTTTCACATCTAAGCTTTCAAGAAATAGCCTGCTGTTCCACACACTGAGACCCCACTTCTGTGCACTGTCCCACCCAAATGGTTAGAAAAAACACTAAGAAAACTGACTTCTTTTCTATAATTTTCTCCATCTATATACAATGTAAATGTTTGTATCATTTCTAAAGTAAGAAAATCTCTACTGGCCTATGACTAATGCCTATAATTCAGCCATTGGCTTTATTCTTATTAAAAATGTGAAATTATTAACTTTCCTATTTATAATGCAATTAGATCATTTCTTACCTGAGATTTCATATTAAGAGTGGAAGCAAGAGAGATAAGGCCTGAATGTTACTCATGTCTTTAATGTAGATGGAAATCTAAACTCAGGGCCTCTAGATATTGCTCTTATGAACTGGGCTAATAAAATAAAACCGCGGCCAAAGCATCTTTAATGACCTCTTTCCCTAGACACTCTAGCCCTTAAAATCTTGCTACTTTGTCACCACAGAGAAACATGGAAAAAGAAACCTAAAAATCACTGAGGTCTTCCTTATGCTTCCTGTACTGTGACTCCTCCCATTCTTGGCTGATTAGGCTTTGCCAGACACTAAGTTGGTTAGAAAAGGTTGAAGTTGGGGGATTAGAAGGAGTCTGTATCATATCTGTTGCATGGAAAGAAGTGATGAAAAGTAGATAAACGCAAAAGCAGAGGGAGGGTAATCTAAATTTAGGAATGATCCCAAGTGAAAATGCTCCCTAAGGAAGCAATATATATTTTTTATTGTTTATTGGGGTAACATTGGTTAATACAATTATATAAGTTTCAAGTGTACATTATAATTTGACATCTGTATATTCTATTGTGTGTTTACCACCCAAAGACCAGTTTCCTTCAGCTACCATATATTTGATCCCTTAAATCTTCTTTGAATGTTTGATAGAATTCACTGGTGAAGCCATCTGGTCCTGGATTTTTACTTTTTGGTAGGTTTTTGATGATTGTTTCAATTTCCATACTGCTGATCAATCTATTTAGATTTTCCAGTTCTTCTTGATTCAGTCTAGGAAGGTTGTATTTTTCTAAGTACTGATCCATTTCTTCTAGGTTATTAAATTTGGCGTTATATAATTTTTCATAGTATTCTTATATGATCCTTTGTATTTCTGCAATGTCATTCATAATCTCCCCTCTTTCATCCCTGATTTTGTTTATTTGTGTCCTTTCTCTTTTTCTTTAGTGAGTCTAGCCAGGGGTTTGTCAATTTTATTAACCTTCTCAAAGAACCAGCTCTTTGTTGAATTTATTTTTTCTATTGTTTTTTATTTTCGATTTCATTTATTTCTGCTCTAATTTCGATGATTTCTTTCTTCCTGTTGACTTTAGGCTTCGTTTGTTCTTCCTGTTCTAGTTTTTTAAGATAAAGTGTTAGGTTGTTTATTTGGCCTCGTTCTTTTTTTTGGAGATAGGCCTGTAATGATATGAACTTTTATGACCACTTTTGCCATGTCCCAAAAGTTTTGATTTGTTGTACTATCATCATTATTCATTTCTATGTATCTCTTGATCTCTCTTTTTATTTCTTCTCTGACTCAATTATTCTTCAGTAGCATGTTGTATTTATGGTTCTTCCTGCTTTCTTTTTGCAGTTGATCTCTAGTTTCAAAGCATTATGATCAGAGAATATG
>NW_011913186.1:0-1863 GCF_000151845.1 Pteropus vampyrus | reverse complement strand
ATTTTATATTTGAATGGGAGTTGCCATTTTTGCCTTTTTGAAAATATGACATTAGCAGTATCATGTGAAGGGAGCAGAAGTTTGAAGTCTAGAGACCAGTTGAGACTATTACAAGGAATTATTATCCTTATGAATAATTCCTCATACTCTTACTTCATACTCTTCGGTACTCAAACTATGAAGATGAACACAGAACTTCGGATAACCACAGTATTTTGGGAAAGAGTAGAAAAATCTGAGACATTTGGAAAACAAAACCAGAACGAGATTTGCTGGTATTTTACAGAGGGGCTAAGAGATACTTATCCTGTGGAATGAAGGCTTAAATAACTTGTTCTACTAACTTGTTCTGTCTCTTTCTCTGGTAACATCCATCCCATTGCATTGAGCTGGGGAAAAATCTGGGCCAGATCGTGACAGTTGCTTGCATAGTTTACAAATGAGGAGATGGATATTGATAAATAAACCTAGAAAAAAACTCAGGAAAAAGCAAACCAGAAAAAAAAAAAAAACCAACAAAATGTGTTTAAAAAAACACTATTTATCCCTTGTCAGCAAATGTACCTTTAAACACACAAATTAACTTTTAAGTGTATTATGGCAATAGAAATAATACGAGCTACCTAACTATTTATAGGAAATAAAAATTAATTTAAATTTTGATATGTTCACTCAGCTAAGTATTATTTATTGATGAAAAAGTATGCTTGTGAAGTTGATATTTTAATAAACGATTGCTTATGGTTTAACTTATATAGCAGATTATTAAATTGCAGATAAAATTCGACTTTGGCTTAGTAAAACAAACAAAAATGTATATCCTGTTCATTGAGATTCTCTTGTGCTGAGCCCAAGAATCCGTATTTAAAATTTCCCTTCGTACAATTCTGTTAAGCAACAAGATTTTGGAATCATTAGTCAAATTCCACAGTTTCTGACTCACAATCATTTATTTAGCACTGTCTTCCTGCCTACTATTTGTTATTACAGAGCCAGAGAAGCAACTTGGATGCTTCTAAAAGGAAAACCTTCTGGAAAATTTCAATTTTTTAAACATTTATTCAGTAAATATTATTAAGCATCTACTATGTGTCAGACATGTTTATTGGCACTGGAGTACATCAGCAAACTAGATAAACATAAGTAACACTGACCCCTTTATTTAAACTGAGTCACTAGAATGTAAGTTACAACCATTTAAGAACATTCTAGTGTATTAAATCCTACTGACTTGGTGTAAATAAATAAAGGGATAACTTTACATTTTAACGACCTGTATCTAAAGAAATAACTTGCGTATATGGCCAAGTAGCTTTTCTATGTCTTCACAGAAGTGTAGCAGTATTAGCAAATATTTAAATAATGCTATGTGCCTGGCACTATTTGAAGCATTTTATATGTACCAAGGCATTTAACGATATCATATTATAGCAGATTAACAGATGACAGAATATATAAACTGTCTTCAATAGCCCCCTCACTCACCACTCAGCTCCCTACTCACTCGCAGACAGAAACGCTGGCCACAGCCCTCAGCATTTCCTCTGCTTTGGCTGTGCTTTCAAAAGAAACGTTTGACTTCTTTTCCATCTGTTTTCCTCCCTTTTCCTTCGATTCCCTTTCTTTCCAATCAATAGCCACATGCCCACTATATGTGAGGTTCTAAGCAGTGGATTTCACATTCATTATCTCATATAAACTTTGTAGCAGATCTGTGAGGGAAGAATTAATATAGGGTTTTACAGAACAAGGTTTCAAGTGTTTGAAGGTTCAGAACTAACCCCCAAATCTGAATCACGGTTAACTTCTATGTGTGATTTACAAGGGATACTAACACGCTTTTGATTTATTTTCTTAAAATAT
>NW_011913185.1:0-2185 GCF_000151845.1 Pteropus vampyrus | reverse complement strand
CTCCCCATCTGCGAGACGTGAGGAGGGAATGATGTGAACACTCGCAAAGCATTTACAAATAATGCCTGGTGCACAGAAAGCACCAGTAACATTACTTACTATTATTTAAATGAAGCAACCGATATAAAGTACCTGGAAGAGCGGCCGGCCCATGACACTCAGATCTCTTCCCCGTGCTCCCAGGAGCACCTCAAATATCGCTCTAAACGTGCTTCACGGATGCCTGAAGCGGCTCCTTCCTCCGCACCGAACTCTGCCTCTCCGCAGGCTTCTTCCACCTCTCCCAGATGCTTCTAGGATCTGGGAGGAAAACCCATTAAGCAGCTGACAGTGGAGAGAAGATGATGACACCAGCTCAATCTCCCACCGCCGGCGAACGAGGGAAGGGCTGGTGGGCAATCCTGCCCATCGCGCCTGTAGCCAGATCAGCTGTCTGACCCATATCTCACTGCACCTGAGAGGAGGGAGCAGAGAAGGAGGGGCAAGGCACAAGGCAGTCTTTTGCCACCCACAGATCTGCTTGCCCATGGAGTATACAGCTTTCCTTGTCAGGCAGCACTCTGAGAGTTAAGTGCATGGGCTCTGGACAGATTGCCTGGGTGTGAATCCCAATCATCTCACCTTTGGGCAAGTTACCAAACTTCTCTGTCCTTCAAGTTTCCTTATATGTAAAAAGGAGGGATAGCCTCAGAGAGTTGCAATAATTTTAAAATACTTAGCGCTCTTAGAAATGTGCCAGGCACCAAACACGCTCCGTAAATATTCGCTATTATTATTACCTTCACTTTCACTTATCGAGTTGAACCTGTTTAAAGTCAGTCACATCGTTTGAATTCCTTACAAAGCAAACTCTCAATGAGATAAAAGTGCACAAAGCAGAGGGATAGATAGCCTGAGAGCCACATGGAAAGTGTGCAGGCGAAATTTCAATACCTTTGAGCTCTTTAGAGAAAGAGGATGAATCGACATTAAAAAAAGAACAAGTGTGCAAAGATATCTAAGAGCGAGAATGTCACTAACCAGAGGGGGCCCGAGCTAAGCTCGTGACGATTTTTGATGGCATCTCTAGGTCGGCATTTCAAAGGGCGGCACAGAATTCACCTGCCTTGATTTCAGAAAGGAATTCACTCACTGGTTTAGCAGGTGTGATGAGAACCCATCCTGGGCCAGACCCTTGACAAAGATCTTTTATATGGACTAGAGAGAAAAATGATGTCTGTTGATGAATTCCGGGGTAGTCGAACAAGGAAACCAACAAGTTTCAACTAAAGGGTCAAGGTCGACCTGCAGGAAATTCTCTGATGGGAGCAGGGCTTGGCGGTATTTTCTCTAACAATTTCTTCAGATACTCGGAGAAGGTCACTGAAGGCACGTTAATTAAATTTACAGATACCGTAAAGTAGGAGGGATAGCTAATACACAGGATAACAGTCGATGTCCAAAGGATTTCAGTGGGCTACAAGCTAAAATTTAATAAGGTTTCATATAAGAATTGAATTTAGGTTAAGACAATTGAATGCAGTCTTGAATATGCTTTCTCCCTTTGACAGCAGTCCCTGTGAAAAAGACCCTTAGTTGGCCAAAAATCCATTATAAGCCAACAATACCACGAGTCTTTTCTTAAAGGACCTAATCCGAGCTTAATTCAGAGTTCATTCACAGAAAATACACAGGAAGAAACAGGCATGATCTATTCTACAGAGTGATTCGATCAGTCCTGGGCAACACCATCTGAAAGGTATAATGACAAACGAGGGAGATGCAGAAAACAGCTAGTGGGATCTTTAAGGGATCCAGAAAACTTGCTGTCCAAAAAAAGTTATAGGAATTAGGTATGTGCAGAAGAAGAGGCTTGGGGGAGCACTCATCGCAATGATCTCAGACACTGACATGCAGTGGGCCCATTTCCGGCGGGCCCGTTTGTTCTCAGGCACCCACACCACACTCGGCAGCAGATGAGCTCATCTTTCTAATCCATACAAAGGCACCGTGTAGGCTACCAGTCCTGAGCATAGAAGACAAAAATCAATATATTCTTTATTGCTCCAAAGGATAGTAGCTGACCAAACAGGTAAAAGTTGCAGGAAAACATATTTTGGCTCAACCTCAAGAAGAACTAAGAATCTGCATTACGGCAATGGAATGTGCCGTTTTTTTCAAAGAATATGGCCCCCATCACTGAGTG
>NW_011913184.1:0-1727 GCF_000151845.1 Pteropus vampyrus | reverse complement strand
AGAAGTGTTTTGTAGTTGGGGTGCCCTGCTCAGTGATTTCCTCAGAAGCCATATTTGTACTGCCTCCCTGTGGAAAATACCCAACAATGGTGCATGATGGGAGCTGCACACAGCACCTTAACCTTTTGGCCACTGTCATTGGCCTAACAGGTTGTACGTGACCCAAGCTTGGCCTGTCTTCTCAGGACTGAAGCTGATAAAGAAAAGATCTCTTTTCCTTCAGGTTACACGTCTTTAAGGGTGTATGCCTCCAGTCCACCTTGCAGTAGAAGAAAAAGATACTCCCATGCAGAGAGAAAGATGAGAGAGAGAGAATCCTGATAACATGAAAGTCTTATCGATGGATGGAGTCACCTCTCAGGTCATTACAAGTCATCTTACCCAAGGAGTGTCTATATGTTTCCCTTCTTTGATGAAATTAGTTCAAATTGAGTTCTCTTGCTTGCAACCAGAGAATTCTAAGACTCTGTAAGAAGTATTTTTGGAATATAGAGGAAGGTACAAATAGCTCAGTTTTATAAGTGAGGATGGGCTTCACAGAGGTGCAGACAACCAATGTTTGTCTTTAGAGATGAGGAGAGCTTCCACAGCAGGATGAAAAGTGCATTTCTGGGGGACAAAAAAAAAATTGCATTTGGGTGGAAAACAAAATAATGATATGGGAAGGGACAAAAACAGAGAAATGGGCCCGACTTAGATCCCCAGGGGATTTCCTTGAGTGCCTTTCTGTGGGGTTTGGGCTTTGTCCTGTACACAATGATTGGGAAGTCATTGAAAGATTTTAAGCAAGGTTATGATATGGTCAGATTATGATGTTGGTCACAGTGGTGGGTAATTGAGAGAAGGGGAAAAAAATCAGATGGTCCAGACTGGAGGTTACTGCAGCAAATCAGGTAAGAAACAATGAAGATCTGGGGATGGCCCATCGAAGGTCAAGATGTAGACTAGCGGGGTGGCTCCCCCATTGGACAAGAGCAAGGGAGAAGAGGAGACAGTCTGAGATGGTGCCTTGGCTTCTGACTAGGGTGACCAGATGGTCGGTGGAGGCGCTGTCAACCAAGACTGAAGGGCAGGTTCTGGGGAGTGAGGATAGATTCCATTGGGCATGACTGATGCCCACTGACAGCCACTTGGGGATACCCGATAGACACGAAGAAGTAATGGTGTTTAGCTCAACAGTGAAGTCAGATCCGATGACACTGATTTAGAAGTCATTGCTACAGCGGTGGGCCAGGTGCAGCCTCCCAGAAAACCCTGGGTAGCATTATTTTCTAAAAGATAGGTATTTTTCACACTGGGTTAATTTATCCCTTACATACAGTTCAATATTTATAACAGATATGAAATATTAGCATCTTTATTTTATTGATATAACTTACAACAGCCAATGTGAAACACATCATTTTTTTTTCTTGGAGGAGGGGTGTTGAGGGAGATATGAAAGTTGCAAACTCATTAATCTACTTGCCTAGCTCTGTGTTAATTTTTTTTAATATGAGCATTCTCATTCACTTCTAAAGTTACCCTGATACTTGCTTTGCTTTCTCTCTCTCCTTCTCTCCTCCTCCCTCCCTCCCTCTCTTTCTCTCTCTCCCTTCCTCCTCTTTTCCCTCCTTCCCTTCCTGCCTCCTTCCCTTTCTCTCTCTCCCTACTACTACTACTACTACTACTACTACTACTACTACTACTATTACTATTATTATTATTATTATTATTATTATTTTACT
>NW_011913183.1:0-2107 GCF_000151845.1 Pteropus vampyrus | reverse complement strand
TATGCATATTGGTTAGGATTAGATTCACGTGCATCTAAGAGAAAACTCAAATGTCATTGACAAAGACTTCATTTAAACTGAGAAGGGTAAAGCTGTCAGTCCGATGCGTTGTATAGAAGTTCCACGGTGTCATCAGGGACTGAGACTCCTGTCATTTTTGCTTTCAGTTTTGTAACTCTTACCTGACAACCAGGGGCTAGTTCTCACCCATATTGGCTGTACAGGTGCATAGGTGACTAACATGCAGAGTGTGCTTGGCGAATCTTCATCCTCTTGCATTTCCTGGCAACCACACATGGATACGAGATGGACTATTCCTATTCCTTTGGTCCAGACAGCTTAGTTAAGCCTGGTGTCAGTGCGTACATCTGGAGTCCAGTCTCTTCGTGGCAGATTTCTTGAGGGGCATGCCTCCTGAAGCCCGCTCCGTGGATGTGCTTATGAGTGCTGATGGTTTATTTTCCAGTCCCCACCTTGTGGATGGCAGTGTTTCATCTCACCACCCCCCTTTGGAACCATTCTGCTGGGTCCAGGCCGGAAAGGACGAGTGGAAGGGATTGTCTCCTTTTATCCATATACTTAACCATCTTTATCCTTTAGTTTCTAATCTCAAGGCTGCCATTGGTCCAGTTTGGTTTATTGGATCGTCTTCTGTCATTTCTGTATTCCAGGGAGGAGAAAGAAGTCAATATAAACCAAAAGGCATGGCTCTGTAAAGAGCTTTCCCCAACACTAAGAAGAGATGTAGAGAGATATTAAAAGATGTTACCTTTTGACTTTGGAAACTTTCTTATAGTGATCTCATTTCTGCCTAGTAGCATCTTAACAGACACATCACAGTAAGCTAATTTATTAAGCACTTCACATTTAGTATCTATGAATAGGATTAGGTAGTCTGTTTTATTAGGCCAATAACACTTTGGTGTTTGTAATTTATAATGCTTTTCCTTGAATAAAACACTGTCCCTGTTTCTGAAAATTGGAATGGATTGTCAAGTGCTAAACAGATTTGATTTTCTTTTTGAGCTATTCAAATAGATTTCAGAACAAGAGGTACTTAGCTGTATAATTACAAGAACATCCCATAGTACCTTCGCTAAAGGTTTAGGACCTTATTAGGGTGGTTTATGTTCTGCAATATTCTTTTTAAAGGGAGGAAAGCTAAGTGTGAGTTTTCTACTCACTACAGGCAGCATGGTGTCAAGAAGGTGACCAACAGTGTGACCTTGGCCTTTACGCCTGTTTCCTCACTGTAAAACTAGAATAACAATTCCAGCCGTGAAAAGTCGTTCTGACTCTGAAAATGAATTGATATATAAAAGGACCTGGCTTGGTGCCTGGTATATACCAGTTCAGTAACTATTGATTTTTCTTTCTGTCGTTAAATGTCCATGTTGTGCGTTTAGTGATTGCTGTAGAGATGATTAGAGATAAAAAGTTTAGTCTGACTAGTGACATATAGGATCATTCATTTTAATCATCGTCTTGAGGGTTACATGAATGAATGTCTAGTAAGGACCTTCCGAAGTATACCTGCTAGTGATTTGTTTCCCCATCTCCTCTAAGCAGATACCATGTCTGGAAGATTTTACCTTATCGTGGTTTCTTTAAAACCCTCAAAAATATAATGCTACATAACCAGATGCATTAAACAGATATCTGGTTGCCTGCTACGTGCTGGGAACTTTGTTAAGCAGGTAATTTGTGACTTCTTCTCGAGGTGAATTCTGAATAATTCTTTGAGGGCAGAGAAAATGATGTGTTCTCATTAACATCTAGATAATAGATGGTTATATAATAAATGGTAACAAATGTTGGATGAATGGAAGATAGGAAAACAATCATATGTCGCATTTAGACGGATGAGGGGGGAAGTAAGTTCTCCTCTACTTGCCAGCATTTTATAAGCATTTCAGTTTATGAGACGTTTTGGTTAAAAGAAAAATACTTATTTGAGCATTGCCCTTCCTCATCGCTTGTCCTCCACACTCCCGGCCAGCTCCCCGAGGGCCTCGTCAGCCACCACAAAAAGTCGAAAAAGCTTAGATTTCTTGATAAATGGGATAATAAATGCACCATTTATTTAAGTCACTTTAATAAGTAACCT
>NW_011913182.1:0-1569 GCF_000151845.1 Pteropus vampyrus | reverse complement strand
GATATGGCTGTGTTAAAATTTGCTTTCTTGTGAGATATTTCTATTTATTTATATTTCTTCCACTCTTTCTATGTTCTTTCAGTTTAATTCCAAAGGCAAGTAAATGGCTTCTCTCCTAGAGCTTCCAGAAAGAAATATAACTCTGCCGACACTATAAGTTTAGCCCAATGAGCTCTGCATCAGATTTCTAATGTAAGGAATTGTAAGATGATAAATATTTGCTATTTTAAGTCACTAAGTTTAAGTCACTAAGTTTGTGGTAATTTTTTATAGCGGCAATTATAAATTAACACACCACAGTGTAAATAGTAACATATTAGCATAGTTTTTATTTTTCTATTCTTTTATTTTTAATCTATATGAGTTTTTATTTTTAATGGTGGTTTCTTATCTGCAGTATATATGTTATCTAATACAACAATCTCTGTTTTAATTAGGTTATTAGGCCAAGCTATTACTGCCACTTAATCGTTGCATGTTTTTCTTTCCAAAAGACTTGAAAGCAAAGGAAAGTGCCACCATCTTGTAAAGACTAATTTACCTTGATCATGAGAAGAGGTAGTACTGCTGCTAGACAATGGTTAAGCAGAGTCACGGAAGATAAAATAGAAATCCAAACTGAAATATGGAATTAAACTATTCTATTTTTGAATGAAAAACATATTCTATGGTATTAATTATAGAGATGACATTGCAGTGCAGAAGAAACAATTAGTGAACTTAAAGATATAGCAATAGAACTACAGTAAGTCCTCACTTATGACGTGGATAGGTTCTGAAAAGTGGGACTTTAAGGGAAATGACCCATAATAAAACTAGTTTTACCATGAGGTAATTGATATAAATAAGAGTTAAGTTCCTATGATGTACTTCTTGTCACAGTAACATCACCAACCTTTTAAACAAAGACCCAAAATACCTCTAATATTAAACACTGAAATAAATGTGAGTTATACATATGCTTAAGAAAAATTAATAAAAGTAAGTAAGATAATTGTTTTACAGCCTGCTTATTCCAGTTCAGGGTTATAGGTAGCTGGAGCCTATCTGGGTAGTTCAGCGCACAACCATCCTTCACAGGGCACACTCACACCCACACATCCACACTCACTCATGCTGGCACAATTTAGACATGCCAATTAACCCAACATACACATCTATGAGATGTGGAATGAACCAGAGTACCCAGAGAAAACCCATGTGGACATGAGGTGAATGTGTTAGCTCCACACAGACAGTGGTCCGTCCAAGAATCTATTTTTTTCCTCATCAACATTACAATGAAATGACCTTGAATAAAATATCATTCAAAGAACTGTTGTATGCACAATGAAACATGAAGAGAATAAAAAAAATTATATAAATCTCTTTAAAAGGTAAGTAACTTTGCAAAGTAAAAGTAACAACAATATACTATTAAATTTATTATCTTGATATAATGAGACATTACATATAAAACAACACAAACACAAGAGCTGAGAGGAGGTAAAAGGAAGTTTACTGTTGTAACTTTCTTATATGATACCTAGAAAGATATAATGCAGAAGTTAGACTGTGATAAGTTAAAAT
>NW_011913181.1:0-1592 GCF_000151845.1 Pteropus vampyrus | reverse complement strand
TTAATAACAAATTACGTACACTAGACAACTCAAG
Organism: Pteropus vampyrus; assembly: GCF_000151845.1. NCBI lineage: Eukaryota > Metazoa > Chordata > Mammalia > Chiroptera > Pteropodidae > Pteropus > Pteropus vampyrus. The sequence goes on along the minus strand of NW_011913181.1, from coordinate 1,558 downwards.
TTATACCTCTGAGCATTAGTGTTTTTGTCTGGATTGTATTAGGCCTAATGTTCTATGACAATAAACTTTTAAGGGTCTTCGAATCTACCCTAATAAGGTTCTTATTGCCAACAGAATTGCATTACTAGTCGTGTGTGTTTATATTCTACTTGTGTGTTTATATTATATTTGTTTACACAAACATGGACACATATAGCCTAGAATCTTATGTTAGGACCAAATCATGAAGAGCATTAGATGCTGGATCATACCAAAGACATGTTTTGTAACTACTGTGGACACATATAAAAGCTTTTTAAGCACAGGCATAAGGAGATCATATTTACATTTTTAAAAGATAGCTACAACATAGAGGGTAGATTACAAGGTTAAAGGACTAAAGGCAAGAATATCTGACAGGAAGCTATTTTACAGTGGGGAAAATGAGGTATGGTCTAAGAAAAGAGAGATAAACCACAAGTAAAATATTTTGGAAACAGAATCAATTAAGCGAGAGACACTGAAAATTGAACTTCATTAGCTTCACGTTAACCCTGGCTAAAAGCAAGGGAATTTCAAGTTGTATTTCAAAATATGAGGTATGTTTTGGTTATCCATGAAATTCAAAATACATCGCAGTCTGAGCAGCACGTAGATCCAGAGAGAGAACATGACCAGGAAGGGTACTATTTGCTATCTCACATCCCCATGTATGCCTGCAGTACACTTCCATTACCAAGGTTATTTTGTAAATTTTATGAATGTCTATTTCCTGTGGTTTGATTGACGTTTCACCCCAGATGATTTTCTAGGATTCATCTCTGATAGGCCTCTCTCCAAATTCAAGTACTCGCTTGTAAGTGTTAAGTCTGCTTTTACTTTGTTGGTTTTGTCCCTTCCTTGGTGTGTTCATTACCATTCATCTTGAATATTTAATTTTCCCACTAGGCTTTCTGCTGAAGTCTGTCACTTTGAACTGCCGCCCCACTGACTCTGTAATTGGCACTAGATGAAACTTCCTAAAACTCTGCTTTATAGGCATTACATTCTTGTTCCAAAAACCTTCAGTGGTTCCTCAAAATACTATCCAAATAAACTGGCAATCAAGGTCTATCAAAATCCAAGTCTTACATTTCCCCTCATTCACTCCGATTTACTGCTGCACTCCTATATGACACTACATTTCAGACAAACTGGCTTATTAGTAGATCCACATCAATTTAATGTACATAGTTTATGCATGCTTTTCCCCCACATGGAATATTCTCAGCACTTTTCACCCGTCTATTAAGTCACCTTTCAACATAAACAAGTTCAAATGTTATACGGATCTTTTCCAAATTTTTGTAAACACTTCATTTTTAATTGCCAGATCACCCTGATGATACTTGGTACTTTCTTACTGTCATATTCATCTTTTCTGATTTACTTCCTATTCGTTGATAAACAGAACAAACTCTTTGAAGTTAGGGGGTATTTGGTCAACTTCATTTCTCTGAACACAGCATATTGCTCTGTTTAGAAGTACATAAATATGCGTTCATAAGGATTTGAATTTTGGAAAGACAGCAAAGCTAGA
>NW_011913180.1:0-2172 GCF_000151845.1 Pteropus vampyrus | reverse complement strand
AAAAAAAAAGAAAAAAAGAAAAAGAAAAAAAAGAAAAGTGCATTTGTGAGCAAGATACATTCATGAAGGAAGAAGATATAATGAATCAAGAAATATTCCATTATAAAGAGATATTATAAAGAGAGTTTTTTTACAATTGACTCACTACTATGTTTTCCTCAGAGATTTAAAAATAAATCATACTACATAAATGAGGGAAAAGCAAAAGCTGAGAAAAGTGAAAAAGAATTTGTTTATAAATTGTGGAATTTCTTTGATGGATAAAAAATTATGTAATATGTGAAGCGTTTTGTGAGTTGAATGTAGTAATTAAGAACTCTGCTTCTTGGACCAGACAAATCTGGATTCCTTAACACCAGGAAGTCTTTTTTTCTATTTTTAATGTGATGCTGGTAGATTTATTGAGAGAATTAACATTTGGCAGATAAAGAACTTTTCTCAGTGTCTAGTACAGAGGAAGTCTTCCAAAGTTAGAATGCTAGAGGTAGAAACATAAATTGTGGGATCTTCCCTGAAAAGTGACTTTTATTTGAGAGATGACCTGAATTTGCTCATGCATGAACTGAAATATTTAAGGTAACTTTTGGAATTTATTCTAGCTCTACAACTGCATAGCCACATTTTCCTAGAATCAGTAGCTCTGCATATGGAAGATATAGTATACATTATAAACTACTTAAAGTCAGTTTTTCATTTGCCTACTACATTCCCCAAATCATTTTATACTGGTTTGTGCTTCAGGGGCACATGATAAATGTTGACTCAATATATAGATCAATGATCTTACATGTCTAAACACAGTTATTTCTGTTAACGCATCGCTCAGTTCATGGAAAATTTCTTTTCTACCTGTCAGGACACCAACCTTTGTCATGTCAAAGGCAGCATCCCAGTACTAAAACCAGCACAAACACAGCAAGACATATTGTGCACAGAAATTGTGCACTGCTAAAATGAAGACATTATAATGAGAGTAAGGTAATGAGCAGAATAACAATTTCCCAACAGAAGACAAATTTTCTTCCCTTGGAAGCAATGCCTACTAAGAATACCAACAAGAAAATGTAATACCTCAAAATGCTTGTCTGGGATATTGTTTCTTATTAAACAATGCATTTCATAATAATAGAAAGGAAAATGGATTCACGGCTAATGCTGATAAGTTAACAGAGATAATGTATTGCAGTAAAGAAAGAAGGAAAGTGTAGAAGCTGAACTATATACTCTAAAGTAAAAATCATAAAATAAAACTGAGGATAATTGGCAATTAATTAAAAAGTAAATATTTAAAAATCATAATCTGATTTTGAAACATAAGGTAGATTAAGATTATATTTTGTCAAACTAAAGCGACTATTATTTAAGTAAAATTTAGAAACAGCCATCAAAAGAGTAAATGAAACAATTGTGTACAACTTAGTAGCATATTGAAAACCTCAATCGTGTGGAAATTCTCATTATCCAAAATGTTTTTGCAAAATAAACTGTTAGCTAGTCACTACAGACATCTTCAGTTACCCAGTTTTAAAAGGGAAGGAATCATTCATCCTTTTGAAATTGTAAAAATGTTTTCAAATATTGTCAGTTGTGCTGTAAAGTTGTAGGCTACATTATGAAAATCAAAATAAAGGAATGAAAATTAGATTTACAGTAATTCTAAACTAGACTTCTATTGTCATTATCATGGGAACAATACAAATGCTTAACTGACACTATCACAAATAAGGCTATTAGATTAACCCTTCAGACATGCTATTATTGAAAAGAATACATAACTTATCATCATTTTACTAATTTTAGCAATATAACCAACATACATAATTCCTGCTAATATAGTAATTATCTGTATTTTGTCATTTGTGGGTATAATTAAAATTGTCACATTTATCACATATACTCTTCATCATGGGCTTGAATAGTTTAAAGTCTCATTCAAATGTGTCATTCAAGTTTTTGGAGTAAGACATGTTAGGGTTTTTCAAGAGATTTCACCATATGCGAGAAATGAAAACTAAATATGACTTTGTTGCTTATACCAAATTAACACAGTAAGATGTGCTGTCCCCCCTGCTCCTGGCCACTACTAATCTACTTTCTGTCTCTATGAACTTGCTTATTCTAGACATTTCATTTAGATGGAATCACATAATAAGTTATCATCAAAATTTAATC
>NW_011913179.1:0-1980 GCF_000151845.1 Pteropus vampyrus | reverse complement strand
GTAATCACTTCTATATATAATCATGTTTTACACCTGAAACTAATACAATGTTTTATGTCAACTATACTTCAAAAAAAAAAAAACACAAAAAAAACCCTTCCACAATGAAATACCACCTCGTACCTGTTAGAATGGCTATTATCAAAAACATAAAAGAACAAATGCTACAAGGATGTGGAAAAAAGGGAACCAATGCACACTGTTGGTGGTATAGCCATTATGGAGAACAGTATGGAGATTCCTCAAAAACTTAAAAATAGAGCTACCATATAAAACGGCAATCCCACTTCTGGGTATGTATCCAAAGAAAACGAAACCATTATCTTGAAGAGATATTTATACTTTTATGTTCATTGCAGCATTATTCACAGTAGCCAAGGCATTAAAAACAACCTAACTGTCTGTCAATGGATGAATAGATCAAGAAAATGTTTTATATATATACAATGAAATATTATTCGGCCTTAAACAAAGAAAGAAATCCTGTCATTTGCAACAATATGGATTATCCTGGAAGGCATTATTCTAAGTGAATGAGCTATACAGAGAAAGACAAATACTACATGGTATAACTTATATGTAGAATCTAAAAAACCCCAAACAATCAAACAAACGAAAACCCAGGGGTTGGAGGCCAGGGAAAATAGGGAAAGGTTGGCAAAAGGGTACCCTACCCCACAAACGAAAAAGAATATTTATGAAAGATGCCTACCGAGATGACCCCTTAAAATACATTTTTTAAAAAGTCAAGCCATAATTTAGCTAGTGATATTCATTGGTTTACTGAGCAAATTTATAGGTAATTTCATAAAACAGTTCTTGTACACTTGAAGGTGAATTCATGACCATTCAACATGACAACCTCAAATGTCACTTTTAGTGACATCAAAGAGATAATGTTCGAATGGTGGAAGAGCAAAGAAAGACTAAATTAGAATGCTCATGATTGTATACTTAATTTTATGAACTCTCTGATGAATAATCTCTATCATTAAATTTCTTTTTCTATTAATATTCACCCCTGGTAGGTTTAATGCTTTTTTGTTAAGAGTAAGTTAAACTAATTTGAAAAGTGGTATTAAAATATTGTGTTAAGTTAATGGTATTTTATTTGTAAGGCATAAAGGACTATAAGTTGTAAAAGTAAAGCAGGTGGCCCGTCCACTTATATAAGGATAACAAAAGAATGAGAATAGGATGTTGGCTGATAGAAGCTTTTAAAAAGCAACATGGGGAGGAAGAAATTAGGAGCTTACCAAAATACGAAAGAAAGCCAGAGAGAGCAAAAATGCAAATTTGAATCCATTTAATTCAATGCATCTAAAATGCTATTTAGTAGGTTTTTTAAAAATAGGAACAGGGAACAGCCTGATTGTATAAACCTAGAGATATCCCTCAACTTCATTTCACTATGTATGCTGTTCTTCTCTAGTACATTTGGTAAGACCAGCTTCTTAACAAAGTCTTCTTGTCTTATCATTCATCCAGTTCCCTCCTTATTGATCATTAGACCATGAAAGAGACAATGGATAGCTTTACTTCAGACATCGCATCTACTCAATCTACCAGGTCTGTTGATCTGCCATGGGAGAAACTAGATAGGCCTATAATTTGATGTTCACAAAAGCAAGCTGATAATTACACAGAAATTTGCGATCCTTAAATGTTTGAATAATGATTTTGGATAACCTGGTACCTTCTAAAGTATCTAAATTAAATTGACGGGATTAAAACTTTAAAAGTCATCTCAATTTGCATTTTTAAAGTAAAACACTAAATGTGTCCCTTCCCAATTTTGGTTTTCCTTATTACTGCTGTAATCCACACCACATAAAAAATGAAAATAAACACCAGCTGGCCAAAACAGATAACCCTGCTCCTTAGAGTAGTGAACATATGAACAAAATACCAACCGCAAAAAAGTTACCTTTTTTTAAAGGTGATAAAACTCTACAATTGAAGGGTATGGTTTCCGACAAT
>NW_011913178.1:0-2458 GCF_000151845.1 Pteropus vampyrus | reverse complement strand
CAGAAGATTTTATGGTGATTGGCATTCCGATCAAGAAATGAAACCAGTGTTCCTGACTGTATACCGACATGTCTATGATGTGTTACTGAACCAGCAGTTGAATTTGTTGTTGTTGTTGTTGTTGTTGTTGTTATGTTGTTGTTGTTTTGGTCTAATATTATTTGGGTCCTAATAATCCTAAAAAGGATGGAGCTGCATTGCCGAGTTGACTCAGCAGTGAGTGGGAGCAACCTTTTTGATAATAAATCATTTTAAAAAGAAAAAAGACCAGCATCCTTTTTAAAGTCCAAATTTGATAAAATGATAGACTATTCAGGTATACTTCATGTTTCGTGGCTGCTTTCTCAGATACATGCCAGTACCCCGTGCAATCCCGGGCTTAGCTTCTGCCCAGCTTTATTGCTATTGTTGGCACAGTACGCAGGGCTTGGCCCTCTTGGCTAAAAATGGTATTTTGGCAGTTTGTGTTCAATCTGTTCATGTTATTAACAGAATAGTGAGAAATGTAATGAGACATCAGACATGTAGAATTGAAGTTGGCATGTTAAATCTTGAATTCCTTGCTGGAATGCTGAGTGCATCGTTGGGCTAGGTGTTTATTCTTCAATTAATATGTTATCGAACTTTCAGGTTTACTTTAAACCTGTGGTTCTTCTCTGGGCGTGATAACCCTCCCCTAGATGGAGTTTTGAAATTGTGGGGATGTTTCTTGTCAAAATGAGTAGGGGATTGGTGGGCGATTCCTACTGGTATTTAGTCAGTAGGAGCTAGGGATGCTAGATCCTGCAAAGTTTGGGTCAATTCTATGCAATAAAGAATTATCTCACTCCAGAATACAAATTGCAGGCTAATTGAGATACACAGCAACTTAAAACTTATACTCCCAATATGAATATAATTTATCAAAATTAGCAACATAATGAGTTGAACTACTAAGTAAGTCAAATTCTACAACAAATCCTAAAGAACTAGCTAAGTAAATATGTGGGAATTAGAATGTCATATCAAGTATTATTTGACAGAAATGAGCCCTTAGTTGGAGCTTATGAATCCAGTGGTAAAAAAAATTGATATTTATTCAACCGAGGGTTAATTTTACATGTTTCTGTTAATAATTCTTTGAGGACAGTTTTAACAAATGTCCTTTCTAGAATAGCTTTTCCTTCTGAGCTGCCTTCCACCTTCCTTCTGTCTGCCCTAGGATATTTCCGCCTCATTTTCCTCACAATATTTCTCAAAATGTGTTACATGAAAGCTAGTCTCAAGTACTGATTCATTCATAAAGGTTCCCTAATCAAATCAGTTTGGGAAACCCTTTGTGCTATGTGTTTCTCTGGAGTTTCCAGTGTCCATTGATATATTAAAAACAGTACAGCTTGAGTAGTCCTAAACCTGATAGGCCCGATTTCAGAGTCCTTTTCTGTACCTTATGGTGGTACCTCTGTGGTCTGGAGCAGATAGTTTACTCTCTGCGCTTCTGTTTGTTTATCTCTAAAATGAGAAAAATAGTACCTACCCCTCAGGATCACTGTGAAGATTAAATAAAACAGTGCATAAAAAGAGGGTAGCCTGTTGCTGAAAGGCATTGAGAGGTCTTGCAGTACGGAGGCCTGTCAGCTCTATTGAACCCCTTTCTCAGTCCCATTTCTCCATATACTATCTATTAACATTTCAAGAACCCTGAGAGTTTTACAGTACACATATTTAGAAATATTGTCAAGGTATATACTGTTAAATTCCTTTAGGTTCTGGGGCTTCTCTAGTAAAATTTTGACTCCTGGATAATTCTGCAGTCCCTAAAGTAGCAATAATGAAGATAGATCTAGTTATTTAATATCTCCACCATTCTGAATCAGTCTCCAGAACGGACTGGTTCTGCCCTACTCTAGGCTCTTGGCCCACCAAAGTACCAGACTTAAAGTATAACTTGGTTTTTGAATTTGATTCAAACAAACATTTATTAGACACTTACAGTATGCCTAAACCTATAAATGAGAGAATGGCTAGTACTAGTACCTCAGCTGCTTGAAGCTCTTGAGTATAAAGACTGTATCTTAGTCACCTCTACATGCTTGGAACTACCCATAGTAAGCACTCAGAAATGTTTATTGAGTGAGATGAAGCCCCAATATCATAAGGGTGCAAACTTTAGAACCTAAAGTTGAGGATCTGTGCCTAGCCTATTTCATTACTGTATATATCCAAAAACTTTTGCCCAGTTGGTGGTGCTCCATTCACTGAGTACCGACTAAGTGCCAGGCTTTTCATGTTGGGAGTATGTAAATGAATATAAGACAAAATTCCAGGCTTATTGTCTAAGCAGTAGAAATATTAAGTAAAAGTATATAGTTCCTTCAACAGTTCTAATCTTATAGCCTGGCACTCAGTTGTGCTGCTCCTGAGCATTATTTGGTAGCTGACTTGAGATGTGCCTTTAGAATCAGGCTCTATTAATATA
>NW_011913177.1:0-2526 GCF_000151845.1 Pteropus vampyrus | reverse complement strand
TGAATCATGGCTGACAGATGCTGCCTATGGCTGTCAGGTGGGCATTCTTGCTTTTAAAATGAAGAGTCCAGATCTTTGGCCCTATGATAGTACTTTCCTGGGTTATGCATCTAGAATTCTGTCCTTCCCTCTTATAGAAAACCTGTGAAATGCAGTGGATGATAAAGCAGGTTTTAAATCATCTTCCCAAAGGAGGTGGTAATCCCCTCCCCTCTCCCCCAATGCTTAACCCCCGCCTCCATGGTGTAAGATCACGTCTTCCCCCTCAGCAACTTGGATGGTAATGAACTCCACCACCTCCGTGCCCTATGTGGACTTTCTCCTTCTCATGGGGCGCTAAACTTGGACTCACTGAGATGGCCTTGAGCCAAAGGCCTGGACCAGCTTCACCCCCAGCGTTTGGCCAAATGCTTTCTTTTGCTCTATGTTTCCAGTGTTATTTATTTTATTTATTTTTTAAAATCTCTATGCAGGTCCTCATCCCAGCAGAGTAGAAATTCAAATTTCAGAGACACAAATAGGGGCTAAGATAAATCAGGCCCTCCATGTGATCCAGTCCAGCTCAGTGGAGTTCTGCACATCATTTGGGGCCAGAGCCCAGCAAATAATAAAATATTGGTTTGTCTACTTTGTGCATATACTGTAGAGTCAAAAGGTAGTTTTCTAAAGTAAACTTTTAAAGCAACGTCTCCTTTTTTCAGGTTTGCATTTACAATTTTTGCGATGAGCAGTCATGTGGGTACCGGTGGGATGTACCACACAACAGATGAATGGCAAAAGAGATCATGGGAAGTAAGGGCTAATATGTATGACATGGATATGACAGAAATGATCGTGGTGGACAATCGTAGTGATGTCGAGGGACCCTCATAGTTAACACACACATTGAGACAGTTATTATTCACATTTTGCAACAAGCAGCAACTGTTTTAAAGCTCTATTTTGTAATAGTTAAATAGCAAAGAATCTAGAACCAGTCTAGTTGAATCCTGGCTATAGCGTCTACCAGCTATACTGGGGGTGGTGGTCCCCTCACCTAGAGGTGAAGTGAGGGGAGAAAATTAGCAAGTGCTATGAGCCCAGAGTGAAGGAAGCCACAGGTTCTGAGTGAGGGAGCTAAGGTTTCTAGAGGAGGTATATTTGAAGTGGGCCTCAAAGGATGACTAGGAGTTCGATAGGCAGGAAAAGCTATGGTGAGAATGGGGGTGTGGGGAGTAGAGAAAATGTGGTGGTTGTAAGGGGAGGGGCTACATTTTAGGCAGGGAACAGCTTGTGTGAAGCCTCTGTGGCTGGCCTGTGACCTGTAGTGCTGCAGGAATATTAAAAGACACGTCGAAGCTCTGCAGGAATATTAAAAGACACGTCGAAGCTCTGTATGAGCCTAACGCAAGGCTGAGGAATTTGGGTTTTATTCTATGCAGAAGGATTTCTTTTATTTTTTTTTTCTTCTAGATGATATTTTTATACGTAGAAAAATAAGCACTATTTATCTTAAGCTCAGTGCGGAAAACTCGAATACGAAGAAAGTGCAAAGGAAAAACAATCGCATGCAATCCCACTGCACAAAATAATTGCTGTTAACATTTGGTCATATGTCTTTTCAGCACTTTTTGATGAATATGTATGTTATTCTAGCTTTATAAAAATGCCATCTAAGAAATATTTTTGACCAAGAGACTATCACAATCAGGCTTGCATTCTAGAAATATCCTGGTGGTGGCCATGGGGAGGTCTGGTGGAGGGTGCAGCCAGAGGTCAGGTTGCTGTTAGGCCTTACTCTGGTCCAGGGGAGAGATGAAGAGGGCCTGGGCCAGGGCAGCGACAGTGAGTCTGTGAGTAAGTGACAGATGCCTTCTGAGGCAGAAATGCTCCAAGAGAGGAAACTGCTACCTTGGTGAAGTCAAACCTGAGGTCAGTGGTTCTATCAATGACTATCAATGACTGCTATAGTTGTCTTCTGCAGGCCCCTGGTCCACTTCCTAATCAGACGCGCACAGTGTGGTCGTCCATCCTGGAAAATGCTCTTCTCCTTCAGAACAACTATATTATAGACCTCCTCTCCCGGAACCTCCAGGTACTCCCAAAACTCCTGCCCGGCATGGAAGGGTATGGCCAGGTGAGGCAGGGGTGCCTCTTTCAGAACTCTGTGGAAAAGACTTACAGACTTGGTCTGAGATGTCACAGCCATCAGGACCACTTCGATGTAGAATACAGACATTGTCCTCACAAGGAGGTGTCATGGTGGCTTTCCTGACTAAGCTGGGGCCATGCCCCTGGTCCCGCCAACCTCAGCCACAGAGAAGACAGTCATTGCTCTCCTCTCGCCCACACCCCTCCCATCACCAGCTGCCTCCGCCACCACCAAGCTGTGTGCAGAAAATGAAGGTTATCACAAAGGGGCCCGAGGCTGGTCTGAGAAATGAGATGTGTTGTGAGTGATGAAGGAAGATTGAGAGACCAGATAATTGAGGGTCTAAGCACAAGGCTCTGCAGATAGCTAGGATGGGCTCACAGCGTGGACCACAT
>NW_011913176.1:0-2281 GCF_000151845.1 Pteropus vampyrus | reverse complement strand
AAAAAAAATTCTAAGAATGTATATGAGAGCATAAATAGGTCAAAATATCAAAAAGTTTTTTGTAAAAGAGAGTTGAGAATTTTAACTCCCATTTATTAAAGTCAAGAGTAAATGATAAAAAAAAAAGCATGATTTCCTTTTTTTGTGGAAATAAAATAAACTTCAGATATATTAAAAATTTAAATGTAAAAACATGTTAAAAAAAGAGAAAATAACAACTATTTACTAGAAATTTGGAATGGTTATTTTTTAAGCAGAGAAGTTATAGAAAATATCAAAATAAAGAAAAGCTACAGATTATACTATAATTTTTAGCTTCTATCCAAAGTAAAGATTGCAATGAAATTAAAAGTAAAAATGCAGAATCTGTTTCAGGAAAAAAGTGAAAATGTTTTACATCAGCACTATATCAAGTCTTTGTTTAACATTTAAAAAATTATAGCAAATAGAGGATATTATGAAATAGTTACTTAGTTCAATAGATATTTATTGAACATCTACGTTCTGACAATACTTATAAAAACATTATCACTGCGCTCAAGGAGCTTTCATCTGCTTACCATGTAAACATATGGCAAAGAAATGCAAATTAGAAGACTATTAAACCATTTTATACTTACTTAACTGATATAATTAAAGCTAAATATACACTCTTACTATAGATGATGTTTTTAAAAATGAATTCATTCACAGTACAGGTATCAATTCTAAAATCTATGTACATTTTTGTACTTTAAAAATTTCACCATAATCCACATTAACTATTGAAGTATTCAGAAATTTATATTAATGAAAAAGAGAACATCACTTATAACATCCAGAAATTACTATAGTTAATATTTACTGTATGTTCTCACCTTTTTTGCATGCATATATTTAATTATATAGAATAAGTATTTTTGATATTAATAGTATACTTCCAAATTATAATTTTCACTTATTTCATCAAATTCTATGGCAAACACATACCATAATGTTTTTGACTAATCCCTTTTTGTTGGCCTGATGGTTCCAGTTTTTTACTATCATCTAATTCATTCAGTAAATACTGCATTAATTAATGTCTTAGGTTCTGTGGATAGAGTGATGAACAGAGCAGATAGGTGTCTTTCCCCAGGGGTCTTTTATTTTGGATTGCTGTGTTGACCATGCTGTTGGCCTTGGGCTTCAATTTGATGAAGCATGCCAACACAGAGACCACATCCTATTGCTGTAGTATTCTAATTTCTGAAGGAGCTCCTGCAACCATCTCCCACACCACACTGTTAGACAACAAAGCTCATGCTCTCTAGCTGCTCCCTCCTACACTCCTCCCTACAGACTAAGAGAAAAATATCTGACTCCACGTTAGAGCCACTTTTCCTTTTACTTCAGCCTAGGGATGAATTCTATAAATTCGAATTGCTTGTTATCTTCGAGAGACTGTTAAGACCAAATTCATCATGCCTAACTTCTTTTTCCACTTGGTCATCACCCCAAATGTGATTTTTTGCAGGTATCAAACTGATTCCTATATGTATTTCTCAAATGCTCAGTCACGCCTTTCTCTTAACAACCTTCTACCTCTCTGCATTCTACTAAACTTTCTCACAGTGACCTATGAAATTATCTCTGTATTACAAGCATTCCTAAGTCTTTATTTCCTCTAAGGAAATCACTACTAAACTCGTACAGGCTGCTCATTTTCTCAACTACCTTAAGATTGGATAAAGAATTAGTGTTTGTAGGGTTATTGTATATTGTATATTATTGTACATTATTTTACATTTTCATTTACCTTTATTCCCCTTGGCAGTGGTTCTAATTTGTTTCATTTGCATATTTGTATTTGTAATTGTTCCTCCAAAAATATGCCTTTTGAGTGTATTGATTTTTAGTACACTAAAAGATATTAAAAGTAGTATCAATAAGATAGTAGCATAAGAAGTCCTGGCTATTGTCCTTCACATAAATACATATTAAACAAGGATATTTGAGCTGAAATTCCTTTCTGAGAATTCCATATACCAGTAAAAAAGTTGCAACACCCAAGCATGACAAGCATACACACACACAAAAAACCCACTTTTTGAAAAATATTTTTTTATCTTTCAATTACAGTTGGCATACAATATTATATTAGTTTCAGGTGTAAAACATGGTGATTAGACATTTGTATAAATTACAAAGTGATTATCTCAATAAATCTAGTACATATCTGATATAACTAATACAGTTATTATGATATTATTGACTGTATTACTTATACTATTCACTCCCATGACTATTTGTAATTATCGAT